>NC_092171.1:30170079-30265079 GCF_045791955.1 Oncorhynchus clarkii lewisi
TCTTTCACCAGCTGCTGCTTGGTGCTCCTTTTAAGTTGATGGGGGAAAATAAATCGCCCTCAAATATGAAAGCGCCCGCAAATATGAAATACCATGGCCATCTGAGCTGCAACACTGCCCGCTACACGACAGAGTAATCCTCATTTTCCTAGAAAAGGTGATCAGATCAGCGACAGTGACATTGTGCAATCAGGGCCTGTAGTCACAGCGCCAGACTTGTTTTGCTCCATCTATTAGGCTTCATTTGGACTTTTTCTTTGTGGCGTGTGCCTGTGGTTAGCTGCCCCTACAGAAGCCAGCGGGGGAGCAGAAGTAATTAACTTGAGTGACCTGGGTGTCTTAATTGTTAACTGTTGGAGGCTGGGCTCAGAACAGAGTGTCTAGGTGTCTAGGTTCCTGTCGTGAACCAATAGCAGGGCCGTCATTAGACATTGAACCGGCATACTGGAGTAGACAACATTCTGGAAATAAAAACACACATTACATGGATTTTGACTGGATGAAGACTATCCAGGAAGAGAATACACACACATTACATGGGCTTGGTGTGGAATGGATCAATATACTGAATAGACCCTACCAGCATCCTGGCATAGACCTAACCAGCATATTTTAATAGACTTTGCAGGGGGAGAACACACATCATATGGATGTGGACTGGAATGGACTACTATGATGATGATATGTTTTATTATCTTTGTTTGTGCCAACTTGGGTTTGCTTACTGTTGTTTTCCTGCTTTCACACACTGTTAATTTCTGCTGTCATCATGAGAGCTATTACCTTCCACATGAGGAGGTGATTTGCAGACAGACAGGCAGACAGACAGACAGACAGGCAGGCAGACAGACAGACAGACAACACTCAGAGGGTTCCCTCTACATGCTTTGTACCAGTACACCAGTATACACCTCATCTAACACAATCTCTCTCTCTCTTTCCCTCTCTGTCTCTCTCTTTCTCTCTCACCCACAGTCCCTGGATGGATTTGTATTTACACTAAACAAGGAGGGAAGGTTTTTGTACATCTCTGAGACGGTGTCTATATACCTGGGTCTTTCACAGGTGAGTGCAACAACCGTCAATGCCTTGTTGCTACTACTGCACTTTTTCCCTCTGTTTCTTTTGTTTATCAGTGGCCGCTAGACAATTCAGACATATTATAGCTAATTTAACATCTCATCAGCTTGTTCGCCCTGTAGTTAATTTGCAGCCATCAATGCTGCATATTTTATCAGAAGGTGCTTTTCATCTCAGTGGTGTGTTAACAGGTCTGCTATTGGCCGGTTCAAGTACATGTCAATAAACAGACTGAGCCGTCTCAGAGGTCAAACGTCAGGGGGAGTGACCTTGAAGATTCTAATGGTTTCCAAACACCATAGCTTTGTCTCCAGGGCTAACAGACAGACAGACAGACTAGAGAGCAAACACACACACACACACACACACAGGTCTATAGAAGAATGACTAGAGACCATACAGAGCCTATCTCCCAAATTATATTTCTAGGTATAGACTTGACCATTATATAACCAATAGATGTGGCCAAATGATTTACATGCCCTGTACGTAGGTACTGGTGAGCCTGCTTTCTGTCCAGGGCTCTATTTTAGGAGACTAGTGCATTATATCTAAGTGTCTAGGTATATTTAATATATGCCATTTATATAATATATTCTATTTACATTATATATGCCATTTATATTATATAATATACAGTATGCCATTTAGCATGCACTTTTATCCAAAGTGACTTACAGTAATGCGTGCATGAATTTTGCATCTGGGTGGCCCCATGAATCAAATCCACAACCCTGGCGGTGCAAGCGCCACGCACTACCAACTGAGCCACATACTATTTCCCTCACAGTGAAAAATGTATAACAATAATGAACCATTATATAGCCAATAGATGTAGCCAAATAGTAGAGTGGTCAGCGTGTGTGTGTTTGTATTACAGGACTCATAATGAAGTATTCAAATCAAATCAAATCAAAATCAATCAAATCAAATTTTATTTGTCACATACACATGGTTAGCAGATGCGAGTGTAGCGAAATGCTTGTGCTTCTAGTTCCGACAATGCAGTAATAACAAGTAATCTAACTAACAATTCCAAAACTACTGTCTTGTACACAGTGTAAGGGGATAAAGAATGTGTACATACGGATATATGAATGAGTGATGGTACAGAGCAGCATAGGCAAGATACAGTAGATGGTATCGACTACAGTATGTACAAATGAGATGAGTATGTAAACAAAGTGGCATAGTTTAAAGTGGCTAGTGATACATGTATTACATAAGGATACAGTCGATGACATAGAGTACAGTATATACGTATGCATATGAGATGAATAATGTAGGGTAAGTAACATTATATAAGGTAGCATTGTTTAAAGTGGCTAGTGATATATTTACATAATTTCCCATCAATTCCCATTATTAAAGTGGCTGGAGTTGAGTCAGTGTCAGTGTGTTGGCAGCAACCACTCAGTGTTAGTGGTGGCTGTTTAACAGTCTGATGGCCTTGAGATAGAAGCTGTTTTTCAGTCTCTCGGTCCCAGCTTTGATGCACCTGTACTGACCTCGCCTTCTGGATGATAGCGGGGTGAACAGGCAGTGGCTCGGGTGGTTGATGTCCTTGATGATCTTTATGTCCTTCCTGTGACATCGGGTGGTGTAGGTGTCCTGGAGGGCAGGTAGTTTGCCCCCGGTGATGCGTTGTGCAGACCTCACTACCCTCTGGAGAGCCTTACGGTTGAGGGCGGTGCAGTTGCCATACCAGGCGGTGATACAGCCCGCCAGGATGCTCTCGATTGTGCATCTGTAGAAGTTTGTGCTTTTTGGTGACAAGCCAAATTTCTTCAGCCTCCTGAGGTTGAAGAGGCGCTGCTGCGCCTTCTTCACGATGCTGTCTGTGTGAGTGGACCAATTCAGTTTGTCTGTGATGTGTATGCCGAGGAACTTAAAACTTGCTACCCTCTCCACTACTGTTCCATCGATGTGGATAGGGGGGTGTTCCCTCTGCTGTTTCCTGAAGTCCACAATCATCTCCTTAGTTTTGTTGACGTTGAGTGTGAGGTTATTTTCCTGACACCACACTCCGAGGGCCCTCACCTCCTCCCTGTAGGCCGTCTCGTCGTTGTTGGTAATCAAGCCTACCACTGTTGTGTCGTCCGCAAACTTGATGATTGAGTTGGAGATGTGCGTGGCCACGCAGTCGTGGGTGAACAGGGAGTACAGGAGAGGGCTCAGAACGCACCCTTGTGGGGCCCCAGTGTTGAGGATCAGCGGGGAGGAGATGTTGTTGCCTACCCTCACCACCTGGGGGCGGCCCGTCAGGAAGTCCAGTACCCAGTTGCACAGGGCGGGGTCGAGACCCAGGGTCTCGAGCTTGATGACGAGCTTGGAGGGTACTATGGTGTTGAATGCCGAGCTGTAGTCGATGAACAGCATTCTCACATAGGTATTCCTCTTGTCCAGATGGGTTAGGGCAGTGTGCAGTGTGGTTGAGATTGCATCGTCTGTGGACCTATTTGGGCGGTAAGCAAATTGGAGTGGGTCTAGGGTGTCAGGTAGGGTGGAGGTGATATGGTCCTTGACTAGTCTCTCAAAGCACTTCATGATGACGGATGTGAGTGCTACGGGGCGGTAGTCGTTTAGCTCAGTTACCTTAGCTTTCTTGGGAACAGGAACAATGGTGGCCCTCTTGAAGCATGTGGGAACAGCAGACTGGTATAGGGATTGATTGAATATGTCCGTAAACACACCGGCCAGCTGGTCTGCGCATGCTCTGAGGGCGCGGCTGGGGATGCCGTCTGGGCCTGCAGCCTTGCGAGGGTTAACACGTTTAAATGTCTTACTCACCTCGGCTGCAGTGAAGGAGAGACCGCATGTTTTCGTTGCAGGCCGTGTCAGTGGCACTGTATTGTCCTCAAAGCGGGCAAAAAAGTTATTTAGTCTGCCTGGGAGCAAGACATCCTGGTCCGTGACTGGGCTGGATTTCTTCCTGTAGTCTGTGATTGACTGTAGACCCTGCCACATGCCTCTTGTGTCTGAGCCGTTGAATTGAGATTCTACTTTGTCTCTGTACTGGCGCTTAGCTTGTTTGATAGCCTTGCGGAGGGAATAGCTGCACTGTTTGTATTCGGTCATGTTACCAGACACCTTGCCCTGATTAAAAGCAGTGGTTCGCGCTTTCAGTTTCACACGAATGCTGCCATCAATCCACGGTTTCTGGTTAGGGAATGTTTTAATCGTTGCTATGGGAACGACATCTTCAACGCACGTTCTAATGAACTCGCACACCGAATCAGCGTATTCGTCAATGTTGTTATCTGACGCAATACGAAACATCTCCCAGTCCACGTGATGGAAGCAGTCTTGGAGTGTGGAGTCAGCTTGGTCGGACCAGCGTTGGACAGACCTCAGCGTGGGAGCCTCTTGTTTTAGTTTCTGTCTGTAGGCAGGGATCAACAAAATGGAGTCGTGGTCAGCTTTTCCGAAAGGGGGGCGGGGCAGGGCCTTATATGCGTTGCGGAAGTTAGAGTAACAATGATCCAAGGTCTTTCCACCCCTGGTTGCGCAATCGATATGCTGATAAAATTTAGGGAGTCTTGTTTTCAGATTAGCCTTGTTAAAATCCCCAGCTACAATGAATGCAGCCTCCGGATAAATCGTTTCCAGTTTGCAGAGAGTTAAATAAAGTTCGTTCAGAGCCATCGATGTGTCTGCTTGGGGGGGGATATATACGGCTGTGATTATAATCGAAGAGAATTCTCTTGGTAGATAATGCGGTCTACATTTGATTGTGAGGAATTCTAAATCAGGTGAACAGAAGGATTTGAGTTCCTGTATGTTTCTTTCATCACACCATGTCACGTTGGCCATGAGGCATACGCCCCCGCCCCTCTTCTTACCAGAAAGATGTTTGTTTCTGTCAGCGCGATGCGTGGAGAAACCCGTTGGCTGCACCGCTTCGGATAGAGTCTCTCCAGTGAGCCATGTTTCAGTGAAGCAAAGGACGTTACAGTCTCTGATGTCCCTCTGGAATGCTACCCTTGCTCGGATTTCATCAACCTTGTTGTCAGGAGACTGGACATTGGCAAGAAGAATGCTCGGTAGTGGTGCACGGTGTGCCCGTCTCCGGAGTCTGACCAGAAGACCGCCTCGTTTCCCTCTCTTTTGGAGTCGTTTTTATGGGTCGCTGCATAGGATCCACTCCGTTGTCCTGTTTGTAAGGCAGAACACAGGATCCGCGTCGCGAAAAACATATTCTTGGTCGTACTGATGGTGAGTTAACGCTGATCTTATATTCAGTAGTTCTTCTCGACTGTATGTAATGAAACCTAAGATGACCTGGGGTACTAATGTAAGAAATAACACGTAAAAAAACAAAAAATTGCATAGTTTCCTAGGAACGCGAAGCGAGGCGGCCATCTCTGTCGGCGCCGGAAGTGTAATGAAGTATTCTGCGCATAGACAATGTTTCGCTAAATTAGATATTACACGACAATATAAAGGACCAAAAAGGCAATCAGTTTACCAAATTAAAAATAGGAAAAGTGTATAGGTTCTAGCCACATCTATCTACAGATGAATTCAAGTAAAGATGTATTAATGATTTCCATCAAATAATTGATTAATTGTCAAGTAGGTCCCCCAAGCTTTGGGCTACGTGACATAGTAGCTATCTTGTTCATAGTTTTATCAGCAGTTAGAGAGAGTGGTGTGTGTGTGTGTGTGTGTGTGTGTGTGTGTGTGTGTGTGTGTGTGTGTGTGTGTGTGTGTGTGTGTGTGTGTGTGTGTGTGTGTGTGCGTGTGTGTGTGTGTGTGTGCGTGCGCGTGCGTGTGCGCGTGCGTGTGTGTGTGTGCGTGTGCATGTGTGTTTGTGTGTGCGTGTGTGAGACACAGTTCTGGGATTTTTGCCTTGTATGAGTCAGTTGTATAATCTAACATGTGTACACACTAACCCTCCATGATCTTAATTGATCTTAATTGCTGTTTTACTTTTTAGCCACTTAATCTGTCTGCCAAGCCACTTCTTTTTAACATCGTTGCTAACTATTTTCTACATTAATTAGATCAAGGAGGGTTTTTAAGCCTTTTTCATATTGACAAGATTCTGCATTTAATGGTGCCAGGCTGACCATCTAAAGCAGATTTATGAAAAATATTCAATGTCTAGAAATGTTTTGCATATCAAACACAGTGTTAATGAAGTCATAAGTTAGGACTCGCTACGGAATTAATGGCCCTTCCCTCTATCAAACTTGAGTATTTTTAAATTTTTATTGTAAAAGTTAATGTCTTTGACCAATATGTTGGCTTGTAGAAAGAAGGACTGAGGGAAGGATTGTTGGCTTTATAGTCTTTTACCTGTTTGCTTCAAGATCATATAGTACAGGGAAATTAGTAAGTTATTACAGTAACACTTTTAATAGCCTTGTAGACAAAACCAATCAATGAATATGTATCTAGTGAATAAGGTCTGAAAGCAAGTTCCAGCAACTCAACTTTTTCAATTGAGCTAACTGATCATTGATGATTGTAAAGTCCAGAATGCTGCGTGTGATGTGTGATACCTTAGTCTGTCTGAACTGTCTGTAAACGTATTACCATATTTTGATTTTAAAGATTGTATTGGACAGGGCTGTGCTAGTGTGAAGTGGCTCTTATAATGGCACCAGTTGTGCAGCCAATCAGTTCAGTGAAACAGATGGTCAGAATTACCATTTTTGTTTTGCAAATGATGCATAAGCCCCTGTCGCCCCCAGTTAATCGCAGGTGTCTAAGTGTATGTCTCAGTTCTGTGAGGTGTCTAAGTGTATGTCTTAGTTCTGTGAGGTGTCTAAGTGTATGTCTTAGTTCTGTGAATTAATGTTCTGTCTTCATGACTAATCAGTGACCATAGCTCCCGTTTTAGGAAGCAGGCGTTCTAGAATGGTCTTGGCATTATTTTGTAATAGAATGGAAAGTATCAAAACTGAATTGTACAGTGTGTTAATGCTAGAGACAGTGGGCTATGTAAAGGATTTTTTGGACAAGGGATAATGGTTGTTATTAGACAAATTTGGTGTAATTTATACGTATCTGCCTGCTAAAACTCCACTACTGCCGCAACAATTTATCCCAGATAATGGCGGTATTTAACAGTTCTGTAACTGTGCCATTGGAATTGTTGTAGCTTGCCATGGAATTGAAAGACATACATGCCTTTCAGCAGACAGACACTGCAGTTGGGATCTTGTAGAACCTCTGGGCTCGGCTGATTCAGCATGTGTTTGTGTAGCATTTTTAGGTAGATCAGGATTGTAGAGGAATCTGTCTTTTAAAGACCCTGTTTGCATCCTAAATGGCACCCTACTCCCTATGTAGTGCACTACTTTTGACCAGGGCCCATGGGGGATGTAGGGAACAGGGTGCTATTAAGGACACTGACCCTGTTAATCCAAATACTGTCATGGAACCCCCTTTAAATTCTTGTGTTGGCAAAGTGCTGGCACGATGTGGAGATTGGCAAAGTTCTGTGGTGATGTGGACGTGTGACCATGCAGCTGTCTGTTGGGCAATTGAGATGTGAATGTTTGCTTTGTATAACAGATGGCACTCTGTGCTTAGGCTGATAGCTAGGAAAATAATAATTGCATTATTCCGGCCAACAGAATATTAGCTTTTGGAACACGGCCCATTCCATGCCGGCACCCCTGCCAGTGCATGGACTGAATATCCAAGGAAATTGATACATCTGGAATACAGCGACCATCTGACTTTTCATCTGTCTCAAAGGAATTGCTGGCTTTTGTATTTTAACCCGTTCCAAGGACTCACCCCTGCAGAAACATGTTACAACGCTCTCAAGTATTACAGGAACGGCACATTGAGAGCCTGACATGTATAGAGGGACCATATGGTTGAAGCTCGCTCTCTTTCCATTGTTTATGTGCTCAGCAATGTGATTGAGTTGGCATATTTCCAATGCCTTTCTCTGTGTTAGAGGGAGGGAGGGTTAAGTCTCTCTCCATCCTTCACGAAACAAGGCCTCCCTTTTATTGTAGAGCGACACCGGTTAGACCTCAGTGCCCTGCTCCCATTCACGTTTCACTGCAAAAGGCTTTTCCAATTGTGAAGCTGGAATTGAATGTAGGCATCTGCTTTGCTTTAAGTGACAGGGCTGTGAATGTGTGGCTGCATGCACACAGAGGGAGAGAGAGGGCCATTTGAAAGCCACCAGGAGCCTGATCCCTACACCCCTCCACCCTCGCCCTACTCTACCCCTAGCCCAGATCTCCTCGCCTGCAATGGGGCTGGATGAGAATGCAGCAACCCCCTGCTTCCAGCTCCCAGAGGATGTAAGGCCAAGTGGGATGGACAGGGCATACTGATTATATCAGGATAAACATTTGCCTGAATGTCTGATCACATCTTTGTGAGCCGATCAATCCTCGTCCTCTTTTATTCCTCATTCCCACACACACACACACACACACACACACACACACACACACACACACACACACACACACACACACACACACACACACACACACACACACACACAGTTTACACACACCCTTCTCATACTCCCAGTCCCTTCTCTCAGCGTTCCACAGATTACTCCGATTCTTAGCCTAATAATAGATAATACAGATTTTTTAAACTGTCACCCTGACCACAAGTATTACTACAAGTATTCACCCTGACAGCTTGAATACTTGTAGTAAGGTATTCTTCAATTATTATTGAATTTACTGTACTGTATATTTTCTGAAATATTTCTGCAAAATGAGTCATTTGTTATACAGTACCAGTCAAAAGTTTGTACACACCTTTCTTTATTTGTATTATTTTCTACATTGTAGAATAATCGTGAAATCATCAAAACTATGAAATAACACAAAGATAATCATGTAGTAACTAAAAGAGTGTTAAACAAATCAAAATAGATTTTAGATTCATCAAAGTAGCCACCCTTTGCCTTGATGACAGCTTTGCACACTCTTGGCATTCTCTCAACCAGCTTCACCTGGAATGCTTTTCCAACAGTCTTGAAGGAGTTCCTACATATGCTGGGCACTTGTTGGCTGCTTGTCCTTCACTCTGCGGTCCAACTCATCCCAAACCATCTCAATTGGGTTGAGGTCGGGTGATTGTGGAGGCAAGGTCATCTGATGCAGCACTCCATCACTCTCCTTCTTGGTCAAATAGCCCTTACACAGCCTGGAAGTGTGTTGTGTCATTGTCCTGTTGAAAAACAAATGATGGTCCCACTAAGCGTTAACCAGATGAGATGGCATTTTGCTGCAGAATACTGTGGTAGCCATGCTGGTTAAGTGTGCCTTGAATTCTAAATAAATCACTGACAGTGTCACCAGTAAGGCACCCCCACACCATCACACCTCCTCCTCCATGCTTCACAGTGGAAAACCACACATGCGGCGATCATCTGTTCAGCAACTCTGCGTCTCACAACGACACGGCGGTTGGAACAAAAAATCTCAAATTTGGACTCATCAGAGCAAAGGACAGATTTCCACCTGTCTATAATGTCCATTGCTCGTGTTTCTTGGCCCAAGCAAATCTCTTATTCTTATTGGTGTCCTTTACTAGTGGTTTCTTTGCAGCAATTCGACCATGAAGGCCTGTTTCACACAGTCTCCACTGAACAGTTGATGTTGATGTTGAGATGCGTCTGTTACTTGAACTCTGTGAAGCATTTATTTGGGCTGCAATTTCTGAGGCTGGTAACTCTAATGAACTTATCCTCTGCAGCAGAGATAACTCTGGGTCTTCCTTTCCTGTGGTGGTCATCATGAGAGCCAGTTTCATCATAGCGCTGGATGGTTTTTGCGACTGCACTTAAAGAAACTTTCAAAGTTCTTGAAATGTTCCGTATTGACTGACCTTCATGTCTTAAAGTAAGTATGGACTGTTGTTTTTCTTTGCTTATTTAAGCTGTTCTTGCCATAATATGGACCAAATAGGGCTATCTTCTGTATACCCCCCTACCTTGTCACAACACAACTGATTGGCTCAAATGCATTAAGAAGGAAAGATATTCCACAAATACATTTTTGACAAGGCACACCTGTTAATTGAAATGCATTCTAGGTGACTACCTCATGAAGCTGGTTGAGAGAATGCCATGCGTTTGCAAAGCTGTCATTAAGCCAAAGCGGGGCTACTTTGAAGAATCTGATTTACAAAAATATTTGGATTTGTTTAACACTTTCTTGGTTACTACATGATTCCATATGTGTTATTTCATAGTTTTGATGTCTTCACTATTATTCTACAATGTAGAAAATAGTACAAATAAAGACTGTTGACTGTTAACGTATTTCCCAAATAGTGTTTTCATTTAGCTATTAATCTGCACTGTGAGGAGTTTTTGCAAGTGAAATTCAGCTGCTCTGTACTGTAACTCCCCATAACCCAGAGAAAACACAAAATTGACCTCTGTAGTGAATCCAAAACAAATGGACACACTATTATCAATCAAATGCTTAGGGGAAGATAACGTCAAGCCTCAGTAAGCATATGGGAGGGGGATTTTCTTCCCTCTCTGTATGTTTAAATAGCCTATCAGGGCATGAATACAGAATGTTACTAAATGGGTAATAAGCATTATTTTATTTATGATGTTGTCGGTGCGACAGAGCAGAGGGAGAGGGCGGCCATTTACATGAGGACTGCTAGTGATGGCAGGGCCAGGGGAAGGTCATGTTTAATTGAGCCACCTCAGTGAACCCGCTGGCCCTGTAGACTCCTGAGCCCTGAATGAAAACAAGGACAGGCCTGTCATTCCAGACAGTCCCTGTTTCTCTGTGCTATCTGCTCTGCTACAGAATATCATCATCAGACTGCCTCCGATTTAATGTCTAGCACAGCCATGAAACTGCCACCGTCAAAAATTACAATTTTGTTTCACTTTGGGATTCATTCAACTAGCAAAATGTTGGATTAGGATAGTTGAGATTTTGTTATATTGATAGGGGCAATTATGTTTTGTAAGTGTTGTAAATACAGCACTATATTAGTAGTATAAAGTTACCAAAAATATCAATTAAAGGGCACCTGCACCATTTAAGCAAATCGCTACAATCCTTTGTCAAATAAATCAAATTAAAATAAACAATTATTTACAGCAAAAGAAACAGCAATGTTTTGAACAAATCACTATTATAGACTAATGTTGTGATGATGGAAATGTAAAACGAATAAATTAAACAATATTTTCCTGCAGAAGAAAAGACAGTGGTATAGAACAACATGGTGGGGCATGCAGGTAGGCTGCAGAAGAAAAGACAGTGGTATAGAACAACATGGGGGGGCATGCAGGTAGGCTGTAGAAGGACTAACACTTCTTAGCAGTTCTTCTCTGGCAGAAGTCGGGACCTCTCCTGGCTTATTCTGTTCCCTGCAGTTGAAAATACAATCTCGCTAGGGGTGGAGGAGGCTTGAGCACAGAGGTAGCTTGTTGCACTGTTTGTGAGAGGCAGAGTACCTCTCTTCTCCCACCACCACATCACAGGATCTTCAGCCATGGGGATGGGAGGCAGGCCTTTGTAGAGCTCCACCTCTAGATCAACATGCTCACTGAGGGTGAGGGACAAGGTGTCCTGTTGGACCTCAACTCCCTGTCCTCCTCTGAGAACAGCTCCTCCAAGGCACTCCTTGTTTTGTACAATGGAGGGAATGTCTCCTCCGTTTCCTCTCCTCCTTCAGACTCCTCATCTTGTTGCTGTTGCTCTGTGTCTGTCTGTTCCGGTTCCTCTGAGAGCCCCGGTGTTGCTCTTGTCACATTGGCCTCAACAGTTGCCTTCCTCAGACTGACCCAGGTGGCGTCACTCACCGGCCTCCCTTTAAATCTGGGCTCCATTGCTGTGGCCTCATGCAGGAAGACTTGAATGTCCTCATCCTGTTAGCGCTTGGATAGGTTCTCCCACACCTTCTCTTTGATGGTTGCCACAAATGTTGTATCTTCATGCTTCACAGTGAAGTGCTCTTCCAGTTTGTGGAGGATGGGTATGATCTGTCCACAGGTGGCGTTCTTGTCACATGACACACACAGTGTGGATGTATAGAGGATTCTCATGAGCTGGACAAACTCCTCAGTCTTAAGGAAGTCCTCATCATTCAGACGGTCCAGGTTGTCCTTGGTCATTGCTTTTCGCAGTCGTGGGTCCAAGGCTGCTGCTTGGATCGCTGGAAACTGCGCCATGAATCTCTCTATCATTAGATAGAGTTCCAACTGGTCTTGACATCAAGGATGAGTGAGTGTTGCGGAAGGACTGAACAACAACAAAAAACCAACATACATTTAATTACCACACCCTTTATATTGAATTAAATTGTTAAATGTTGGAATTTCAAAATAATACTTTAATAGATTGAAATGGCTTCTTACCAAGGAGCTGCTGCTTTTCTTTCAAGACTGTTTTGGACATCGAGGAACTCTTGAACCACATGACCACTGCCCTGATATGGGCTGCCCATTTATCAATGGAAGTCATTTAGTAGATGTTCTACTCTGCCAGATTCAATGTATGCGCAAAGCATCTATTTTTAGGATAGATAGGCCTCTTGATGGCAACATCCGTATTGCCGGCATTATCAACAGTCACAGCTACAATCTTGCTCGGCTCTATCACAAACTCTTCCAGAATGTCTGAGATCTCCTCTGCCACTACTTTGCCAGTTTGTGATTTGTACACTGTCCTGGTGTGGATGACCTTCTGTTTTCCACTGTCCTGGTGTGGAGGACCTTCTGTTTTACACTGTCCTGCTGTGGATGACCTTCTGTTTTACACTGCCCTGGTGTGGAAGACCTTCTGTTTTACACTGTCCTGGTGTGGATGACCTTCTGTTTTACACTGCCCTGGTGTGGAAGACCTTCTGTTTTACACTGCCCTGGTGTGGATGACCTGTTTTACACTGCCCTGGTGTGGAAGACCTTCTGTTTTACACTGTCCTGGTGTGGATGACCTTCTGTTTTACACTGCCCTGGTGTGGAAGACCTTCTGTTTTACACTGCCCTGGTGTGGAAGACCTTCTGTTTTACACTGCCCTGGTGTGGAAGACCTTCTGTTTTACACTGTCCTGGTGTGGATGACCTTCTGTTTTACACTGCCCTGGTGTGGAAGACCTTCTGTTTTACACTGCCCTGGTGTGGATGACCTTCTGTTTTACACTGCCCTGGTGTGGATGACCTGTTTTACACTGCCCTGGTGTGGATGATCTTCTGTTTTACACTGCCCTGGTGTGGAGGACCTTCTGTTGTACACTGCCCTGGTGTGGAAGACCTTCTGTTTTACACTGCCCTGGTGTGGATGACCTTCTGTTTTACACTGCCCTGGTGTGGATGACCTGTTTTACACTGCCCTGGTGTGGAAGACCTTCTGTTTTACACTGCCCTGGTGTGGATGACCTTCTGTTTTACACCGCCCTGGTGTGGAAGACCTTCTGTTTTACACTGCCCTGGTGTGGAAGACCTGTTTTACACTGTCCTGGTGTGGATGACCTGTTTTACACTGCCCTGGTGTGGAGGACCTTCTGTTTTACACTGTCCTGGTGTGGATAACCTTCTGTTTTACACTGCCCTGGTGTGGAAGACCTTCTGTTTTACACTGCCCTGGTGTGGATGACCTTCTGTTTTACACTGTCCTGGTGTGGAGGAGTTTCTGTTTTACACTGTCCTGGTGTGGAGGTCCTTCTGTTTTTCACTGTCCTGGTGTGGAGGAGCTTCTGTTTTACACTGCCCTGGTGTGGAGGACCTTCTGTTGTACACTGCCCTGGTGTGGAGGACCTTCTGTTTTACACTGCCCTGGTGTGGATGACCTTCTGTTTTACACTGCCCTGGTGTGGAAGACCTTCTGTTTTACACTGCCCTGGTGTGGAGGACCTTCTGTTTTACACTGCCCTGGTGTGGAGGTCCTATGTTTTTCACTGCCCTGGTGTGGAGGAGCTTCTGTTGTACACTGTCCTGGTGTGGAGGACCTGTTTTACACTGTCCTTGTGTGGGGGACCTTCTGTTTTACACTGTCCTGGTGTGGAGGAGCTTCTGTTTTACACTGCCCTGGTGTGGATGACCTGTTTTACACTGCCCTGGTGTGGAGGAGCTTCTGTTTTACACTGTCCTGGTGTGGATGACCTGTTTTACACTGCCCTGGTGTGGGGGAGCTTCTGTTTTACACTGTCCTGGTGTGGATGACCTGTTTTACACTGCCCTGGTGTGGAGGGGCTTCTGTTTTACACTGTCCTGGTGTGGATGACCTGTTTTACACTGTGCTGGTGTGGAGGACCTTCTGATCTACACTGTCATGGCTTGTGTACTGCACTGTAACCATGAGATAGTGGTCCTGACAGAGGCTGGTCCACCCGTCTGATGTGATGGCCAGCTTTGGCACGTCCTTCAGCTCAGTGATCACATTGGCCTTTTCTTCACCATACCAGGTAGGAATGAATGCGTCACTGAGGTAACTCCTGGAGGGAGGGGTATATTTGGGGTTGAGTGCCTTGCTCATCTCCCTTACAATAAAAAAATATTGTTTTCATGTGTTGAATTTTCATGATTTAGTGATTGTGTTGTTGTGTATTGTATTGTGGAGTGATGGGACTAACATACAACCCTTTTTTATCCTAAACATGAATACAACTCAGTATATAATGACAGACTGTTACCTAAAGCCCTTGGACTCCACTGTTGCAAAGGGGTGTAGACCTTTCACTATGAACTTGGTCACGGCTAGGTGTCACTCATTCACCCTCTCCTCAGTCATCCTCCCACTAGCTGCCAGCGGGAAGGGTCTTTGGGCTGGTCTTTGGCTTGGACTAGCGGTATTAGAGGGAGGAGTGGGTTGGTTCATTGTAGCCGCAACTTTAACAAAAAAGTAGCAAAATCTTTAAATGGTGATTGAATTTCTGAACGCACCCATAGCAAAACAACCAGCTGGCTAATTGTTCCTTTTGATCAGGAACCCATGTTCTCATAATCTAGTTAACTCCATGTGTGGGCTCTAGGCTGCTAGCATACATGCCTAATGTAGTGCTGTAGCATCAGAGACATCTCTTCTGGATTGGGAATAGTCAAAATGCATCATAGACGAATGTCTTAATCTTACTGCAAATTAGAAACGGTCGGTGAGATAAAATGTGCAAGATAACGTTTATGTAGCAATAATAAATAGGAAATGTATTTTCTTAATTTCTCCAGTACTGAAGTCAGAACCGATAATGTCAGAGCTTATCGATACTACGGTCTTACATAATTTAGCCGCGGGCCCGTTTAATACCAGGTGTCGGTACCCATCCCTAGACATGATTCAGTGTTCTCACCCAGAAACAGAAAACAATTTACAACATTGCAATTGATAAATGCTCACAGCCAAACACTACAAGGGCACTTTGAAAAGCAAATAGCGACCATGTGAAGAATTTAAAACATTTTCCACACCTGAAAATGACTGTGTGTGTGTGTGTGTGTGTGTGTGTGTGTGTGTGTGTGTGTGTGTGTGTGTGTGTGTGTGTGTGTGTGTGCTCCTGCACACGCATGTATTTGTGTTTGTGTAAAAGAGGGAGGGGATTGGCAAGAATCTGAAAGTCAACAAGGTTTCATTTGTAATTGGATGAATCCCAAAAAAATCCTGCAGATGTATGCACAATGGATTGTTCTGCCCTTGTCAATTGTGTAGTCATAAATTGGGTATACAGTATATCCACTCAACATCTGACAAGAGTTAGCAGACAGGCGCTTCTGGACAGGTGCTTCTGGACAGGTAAACAGGGCGATTTTTGTTGGGTTTTGGAGATTTTGGTGGTTTGATGGTGGAGTTTCAAGGTCAAACAGAGATGTTTTTTTCCTGCTTATCATACACTATACTTGACTGATTCCATCCTGTCCATGTTGTTCCATTTCTTTTTAGATTTTGGTATAACCCCACTTGTGAGGTATTGCTTTGTCAATGGTGCTGTAACACAGTGAATAAAACATGATGGGGCTGTGGATCTATTCATCACATAGGTTAGTCATCCACTATCTAGGAGCCAGGCAGCCAGGCCACAGCAGCATCAGTCTAGACATGGGATTTAAAGCACCTGTCAGTGAAATGTATGAGCTGGCCCTAAACATTCTCTAGCACTTCCCTGCATTTGAGCTAGAGCCAACTAGGGCTGCTTTACAAATGGATGCTCCAACCCCAGCCTCAGACTCAGCGCCCCGCCCTAGCCCCAACACCAGCCCCTAACCCTAACCCCAACCCCATTCCAACACCAACCCCAGCTCCATCCCTAGCCCTACCCCAACCCTAGCCCCAACATCAACCCTAGCCCCAACTCAGGCCCCAACCCCAGCTCCAACACCAACCCAAGCTCCACCTCTAGCCCAACCCTAGCCCCAGCCCTAGGCCAACCCTAGCCCCAACCCCAGCTTCATCCCTAGCCCCAACACAAATGTCAGCTCTCAGCCCTAGTCTCAACCCCAGCATCAGGCCTAGCCCTAGCCCCAACACCAACCCCAGCCCTAGCCCAACCCTAGCCCCAGCCCTAGGCCAACCCTAGCCCCAACCCCAGCCCCAACAACAACCCCAGCTCCATCCCTAGCCCCAACACAAATGTCAGCTCCCAGCCCTAGTCTCAACCCCAGCATCAGCCCTAGCCCCAACACCAGCCCCAGCCCTAGCCCCAACTCCGGCCCCAATCCCAGCCCCATCACCAACCCCAGCTCCAGCCCTAGCCCAACCCCAGCCCCAGCCCTAGGCCAACCCCATCCCTAGTCCCAACACCAGCCCTATCCACAACACCATCCCTAGCCCCAACTCCGGCCCCAGACCCAACTCCAGCCCCAACCCCAACACCAACCCCAGCCCCAGCCCTAGGTCAACCCCAGCCCTAGCCCCAACCCCAAAACCAACCCCAGCCATATCCTTAGCCCCAACCCTAGCCCCAACACAAATGTCAGCTCGCAGCCCTAGTCTCAACCGCAGCATCAGCCCTAGCCCCAACACAAATGTCAGCTCCCAGCCCTAGCCCCAACACCAGCCCCAACACCAACCCCAGTCCTAGCCCAAGCCCTAGCCCCAATCCCAACCCCAGACCTAGCCCCAACACCAGCCCTAGTGCCAGCCCTAGTCCCAACCCTAGCCCCAATCCCTAGCCCCAACACCAGCCCCAACACCAGCCCCAACCCCTATACCCAACACCTAGCCCCAACACCAGCCACAACCCCTAGCCCCAACACCAGCCCCAGCCCCTAGCCACAACACCTAGCCCCAACACCAGTCCCAACCCCTAGCCACAACACCTAGCCCCAACACCAGCCCCAACCCCTAGCCCCAACACCGCCCCAACACCAGCCCCAACACCAGCCCCAACCCCTAGCTCCAACCCCTAGCTCCAACCCCTAGCCCCAAACCCGTCCCCAACCCCAGCCCCAGACCTACCCCAGCCCTAGCCCCAACCCAAGCCCCAGATCTAGCTCCGATACCAGCCCCAACCCCAGACCTAGCCCCAACCCCTAGCCCCAGACCAGCCCCAACACCAGCCCCAACCCCTAGCCGCAACCCCTAGCCACAATCCCATTCCCAACCCCAGACCTAGCCCCCACACCAGCCCCAACCCCAGACCTAGCCCCCACACCAGCCCCATCCCAGCCCTAGCCCCAACCTAAGCCCCAGACCTAGCCCCCACACCAGCCCCAACCCCAGACCTAGCCCCCACACCAGCCCCACCCCCACCCCAGCCCTAGCCCCAACCTAAGCCCCCGACCTAGCCCCCACACCAGCCCCAACCCCAGCCACAGACCTACCCCAGCACCATCCCTAGCCCCAACCGCCTCCCCAGCCCCAGACCTAGCCCCCACACCAGCCCCAACCCCAGCGCCAGACCTACCCCAGCCCTAGCCCCAACACCATCCCTAGCCCCAGCCCTAGCCCCAACACCAGCTCTAGCCACAACACCAGCCCCAGCCCTAGCCACAACACCAGCCCCAGCCCTAGCCCCAACACCAGCCCTATCCCCAACACCATCCCTAGCCCTCCAGTGAGTCCCTCCCAGCAGAGGCCCTCTATCTAGCCTATCATCTCCAAACTGCTCTTTTGATAAACCACAATGCACAGATTTATTTCCATCTCCAGACTGATAGGGTCGCTCTCATTTCATTTCACATCTCCTTTCCAATCCTTATTAATGTTTGAAGGCGGATGGATCTCCCTGATAGCATCTCCAGTGTAGTCCAGTGTACTGACTGACAATAGCTCGCTCCTTGCCGCATGGTCTTTTTACATCTGGATTGAGAGCTGGGTGAGCATCAGGATTGGGAATATAACTGTCTTTGAATTGGAATTTGAAGAGTATTTGGGAGTATTAACTGTAAAATGGCTTCAATTGGCTTTCTCTTTGGAGGAAATTATTTTGATTAGCTAATTAACATTGGTGCCCAAATGTTGTTTTCAAAGCGAATGAAGATTACTATACCACAATATGTTCAGTTTAAATGCCTCTATTGAACTGACACGACACTTGCCAGTTCTGTGACATTGTGGTGGAATATACTGTAGTGTCACCTGATGACGATGTTTGAAGCCAATTTACAAAATGTAACAAAAATAGATGTGTTCACTAGTTTGGTTAATTTTAAAGGCATAGATAGTCTGCAAAGTCTAATTGTATGGTAAAATATGAAGAGTCTGGTGCACTGACGGACCCATCCCACTCTTCTCCTTTCTAATCAACCATAAGACATTTCTGCTATCAGGATGTGTTGTGCGATTTCTAGTTTTGATGTTGTTGCAGGATTCACTATCGACCGTGCTTTCAGTCTCGTCATTAACCCACCTGGCACTCATTGGAAATTTCTAAAGTTGGATTTACAACGGCATTCTAATTTTAATATAGTATGTCGGACATATAAAGAGATCAGAACGCCACTAGAGCTGAAAATGTCTGCCTTTTTATTGGAGACCCAGTGGAGGGGAGCGGGCGGACGAGCGCCCACTTTTACAATGGGAGTGGAGTGGGGTGCGTGGTGGCGGCGGTGTGGGGTTCAGCCAGCACAGGGAACAGATGAATGAGGGAGCTGCTGCTAAGAGGGCTAGTATTTCACCCCACTGTCAGGCCCTGGGAGGGAGTGTGGTGATGGAGCTCAGGGTGGAGAGGCGACACCAGTTAATGCCAAGCACCTCTCTTCTGCTATCCTCAGCCTGAGGACTAGCTATTGACCACCAGGCTGTCATCTGGCACAGCAGAGGAGAGGTAGAGAGGATAGAGAGATTATGATGAAATTACCACGTGTGAACATTTGAGCTTTTTGAACTATCGGTTGGAATTACAAAGGAAGGTGAGAATTTGCACAACCGTGTGTTAATATCATGATTAATGATGATGTTGTTAGATTGGAGTGAAAGGAACTGTCTCAGTCATATTCATGAGTACTCAGTACTCATACTACAGTATGATGAACTGTGTGATACACACTGCAGTGAAATTATACTGATCACATGATCAGTCCTTTCATTTTCACCAAACAAGAAATCATAATTTCTACTTGACAAATAAGATCAGGGAAATTCTCTTTTAAAGATTACACTTTTTTGTTGCTGCATCATTAAACAGAAACCGTTAGCCCAGCATGATCTGTGTATTTCTTTGGGGGTTCACCCATGCCCTAGACTCAGTAATAACCTTTTACCAGAAACAGATGTGACACCATAATGTGACATTTCCACCCAGGTGCAGCGAAAGAAAGGAAGAGATAAAATGCAGGCTTGTAATCGCCCCATATATTAGGCTCTGGGAAGCCATCATATAAGGATATAACAAGCTGTAATGAGGAGGAGGAACTTTCCCTGTGAAGAATAGATGATTCCTGACCCTCTCAGAGCCAGAGCAAAGCCACAAGTTCTCCATGTAAGAGACCCCCATTCCAATTTCTCACATTGGAGAATAAAAGCATCCCCGAGCTTGAGGTGAGGTGGAAGAGGAAGGAGGGAGGGCGAGAGAGGGGGAGGAGGGAAGATGGAAGGTAGGGAGGGGGGAATACTATGGTGCCTGACATGGATCTAAACTGTCCAATCTCACAAAAGGCCAAAGTTTGAACCTTACAATATTGAGATCAGGATCATTGTTTGCATACAAACCACCATTTAATAGGAAATCATTTTAAAAAGCTTGGTGTCTTTTCGTGCTTGCTAGATCTGATTAGAATTTGTATAATTACAGCGTCAATGGGAACACAACGACCAAACACTGAGACTTCATATATTGTTAATGACCTGGAGAGTTAGACTTACCCCATTTACCACTGAACTCTGTCAGGGGAATCAGTCTAAGAATCATCTGAGAAACTCAGATTGTCTCAATGATCTCTCAGCCTGCCACAGCCAACAGACAATATGTGTACACAGCACATATAGTTTATGCTCCGTGACTGATATGACAACAATTATCTGGAATTATTTACATGAGCTTTACAAATGAGGGCTAATTATTGTGTCTTAATGACGCTTCTAAGTGCAGCTACCTCTGTAACCTTGACTATACAGAGATAACCGAAGGGATTTAGTTAAATGTCACCGCCACTTTGTGCAAGAGGATGATAACTTCATCTATCCATTATCGTGGCAAACACCTGCAATGTAGCACAAGAGACCGTTGGGACTAGGTGAAAGATAATTACTAATTAATCAATGGAGAGGGAGGGAGGGAGGGAGGGAGGGAGGGAGGGAGGGAGGGAGGGAGGGAGGGAGGGAGGGAGGGAGGGAGGGAGGGAGGGAGGGAGGGAGGGAGGGAGGGAGGGAGGGAGGGAGGGAGGGAGGGAGGGAGGGATATTAATCCAGGTCTATTCATCAGGCTGAATGCAGGTGAATGAACAGACGTTCAAGCTACATAATTTACTTCACAACACTCCTCCTTATATGTACTCCATGTACATATAAGGAGAGGTTTGAAGCAAAGTAAAAAATACTATCAGATGAGAGTAGACTAGAGTGTGAATATTATCAGGTTGGAGATTATTGCGCGTAAATGCATTTCTGCAGATTGGATTCACTTTAAACCCCTTGTAAGAGGATTCCAATGGTGCATTACCCTTATAGCCATACCAACCACCCAACAGCACCATATCACATCTAGTTTTTATTTCATTTTTACTTTTCCCATCACAACACCCCTGGACCGGGAGCACCCATCAAGACAACAATTTAAGGTGAAAACCGATGTCCCTCAAAGCGTAATGAGGGATTGCCGTCAAGTCCATGTACATTTTTAGTCCTAACCCCTCTGAGACAGCCGAGCCGCGGTATGATGCATGTTGGCAAAATCCCCCGATGGAAGAGGAGAAAAAAGGTGATGAAAGGCTCTATCTAGAATATGGAGTGAGGGGAGCAGGGTAAAAACACTCCTCACTCCTCGAAGGACATCTCATTCCATCCTCCATAATGCTGGATAAAGACATGGAATCACATCCACTATGGCAAAGTGGTAATGGTGTAGCAGCACTTAAATCCCCTCATTTAAGTGCAAATAGGTTTCCTTTTGGAAGGCCTAAACAGCTGGCTCTGCTATGTCGCTCTAACGCCATGTGACCACTGCTGGGGTTTGTAGAACAGAAGAGAGGAGAATTCTCCCAGCGTTTAGCCACCACAGCAGACATCGTGCTGATAGGAGATTACTATGATGAATGAGTGTTCTAGCCACATTAGGTTATTCACCATATGCAGCACTCCGAAAGAAATAGATAGATGTTAGCATCAACTAGTGATTCATTAGATGGAAATCTGTCATCTGATGCTAACCTGTTGGGTAGCACTTCCAATGAGGAGCGTTTTTAAAATGCATTACGCACTGCTTATAAGCCGTTATAAATGGTGTTTATAAGGCATTATGAAAAGGGTATTCATAGGAAGTGTCATCACCCGTTATAGCGACAACTCTCACATGATCTTTTTAATGCATAATGCATTGCTCATAAGGCATTAGAAATGTTATTTTAAGGCATTATGAAGAGGATGTTCATAGGAAGGGTTATAGCCTGTTGTTTGGGGGGGCTACTCAATGTTTTTGAAGGGTGTTCAGAAGTGCATAGCTTATGGTGGTGACTACTCTCTGTGTTGTTGTTGGAGGGTAGTCAGTAGTGGATGTGACAAGCCCACGGTCTGGTCTAGTGGACCAGAAGCAGCCCATATTTCAAAGCAGATGGCTAAAGTAATTTATCCTTGACTTGTCCTCCAACGTTGGACATCCAGTACAATGTGACCCACCAGTCAAAGTAGGAAGTTGGAATGTAAGGGGATTAAATCAACCTGTTTCACTGTTATTACATCAGTTATTCTGTCAACAAGTTCTTAACAATCTTCAAATAAAATGGCCGGTACCTTGAGAAAAACATACCACTCGTGTGGCACCGAGGGTTAGTTTTATAACAACTAAGTAATGCTTTATACACATTTCTAAGCATACCAATGTCAGTAGAAAACAAAAGTGAACCGTATACGTTTCTTTTTTTAAACATACCTTTCATCAAGCTATTGAAAAAAATGTCTGATGTACAACACTGTAGTTCTTCCATTCAAGTTGTATTTTTCCAACCAGGGACGATTTGTCTGTGTTGTACTGTATAACATGAAAACAGCCTCCAAGGCAAATCACCCCTGGGTATAATACTTTGCATGTTTGCATGCTTTTCATGTTTCTCTGTTGAAAATATTTGAAGGAAAATGTAAAGAGATTTTTGTTTTGTTTTATGTATTGCATTTTATAGTATTTAGTAGGCTATGCTACTTGTTGTTCAATCATTGTATTTCCTAACCTAAATGTAAACTGTTGATCTATATTGGTCATTTTGTTTTGCTTAGTTCCTATTGAGATATATATGGACGTTCTCCAATATGTAGCCTAGCCTATATATACAGTACATTCCACAATATGTATCCATATACAGGATATATATAGGAAATGATTGGTTTGATGGATGGGGCTTTTCTGTAGCTCCAGAGGAGGGTCAGACGGATCCCTCTGGTCATCCTGGAGGTGATTTCTCTGGAATAAAGATTTGTATAAGACAACTATAAGCCTGCCTTATTCGCCTGAGATTTTGTGATGCTTTAATTCAAGTTCAAACCCCTACAGTTTCATTTTCAGAGTAGAAAAATAAATGTCAGGCTATAGTAGTCCAACCTTTTCTCTCCAATGAGAATGGATAGCTGTATTAACTCTTCTGATTATCATGGCATTTCAGAGCAGCAAGCAGCATGACGTTGGATCAATACTCTTCTAATAGAACACCTAGAGAGTTGGGCTACACAGAGCCAACTCATGTTTTTCATTTGTTTCCTGTAGGAAACGCAAGAGCAAATAAGATGCAGGGCGGGGGTGGGGAGAGAATCCATTAGCATTTCCTATATGTCCATAGTATATGTCCAGAAACTAGAGAATAAATTGAATGTCATCCTGGAACAATCCGATGGCTTTATCAACCTTAGGTAATCTCATTCTGTAGCCAAAGTTATTCTATTTGAGTTATTTCTGTTGATATGTGACTGCATGTGGCCTTTGCATCCCTAGATCCTCTGTGTAACACACTGTAGACAGGAGGAGAACACCCTGGCAGAGAGAAACTGCCTGCATCCAGGAGTGATTATTTTGTTTTATTTCATGATTTTATTTATTTAATTGAAACAAGTATTTTTAATTTTTTTATTCCGCTATTTTTGACCATTCATTCTGGGTCACTTGGCGGCAGGCGGAATAGGAGTTGAGAGCTGATATGATGTTTCCTTGCTCAAGGCATGGCCTACCTTTGCTGCTAACTGTAATTTACTTTTCTCTCTCCGTCGCCCCCAGTCTGTCTAGGCTCTGGTTTGTTGAATGATGTGCTAATCCATTCTATTCTTCAGACAAGTGTATCGACCAGTATAAACAGACTGGAGGGCACAAACCTAAATGAAAGCTGTAGTTTCCCTCTGAATCATTTAACTAGCTCCCGGAGCAAGTGGAGCAACATAACAGTCCTTTTCTCAGCCTGCTGAATATACATTAAGAAGACATTAAAGTATCCTGTAAACCTGGGCTGAGGCTGAAGACAGTAGTGGAGATCTGCTGTCTGCATCTAGCTATCTAACTTTCTAGAATGTCCTCCTTCCTATGAAATCCCTCCTCAGACATGGCGATCTCTCTCTCCTCCCCCCTGCCTCCCCAGTGGTGCCTCTACCCCCCACCCCTCCCCAGTGGTACCTCTCCTCCCCCCTCCTCCCCCAGTTGTCATTCTCCTCTCACCCCCTCCTCCCCCAGTTGTGTCTCTCCTCTCCCTCCTGCCTCCCCCAGTGGTCCCTCTCCTCCCACCTGCCTCCCCAGTGGTCCCTCTCCTCCCCCCTCTCCTCCCCCTGCCTCCCCCAGTTGTCGTTCTCCTCTCACCCCCTCCTCCCTCCTTCTCCCACAGTTGTGCATCTCTCTTCCCCCCTTCCAGACCCGGCACCAGGATAAAGTGACCAAGAGGGCAGTTGAAATTGGCGGGCGTTAAATTTTTGGGTGTTCTTGCATTGGAATTCTATTGAATTCTGCTTATATAATCAAACTATACCACAATAATGCCTTACCTCCTCACTCTATTTGCATACACTGTATATAGACTTTCTTTTTTTCCCTATTGTGTTATTGACTGTACGCTTGTTTATTCCATGTGTAACTGTGTTGTTGTTTGTGTTGCACTGCTTTGCTTTATCTTGTCCAGGTCGCAGTTGTAAATGAGAACTTGTTCTCAACTAGCCTACCTGGTTAAATAAAGGTGGAATAAAAAATATTTAAAAAGATAACGTTCATATGCTGAGACTCTGAGAACATTGATTGCTTTTGAAATCTGAAGCCTATCTCTGCCGTGCTGTATCAGCACAATGGACAGCGCCCTACAGCAAGGTCTTTTGGTAATGAATATAGGCTACGAGATAGATAGGACAATTCACTTATTACAAACAGCCTGTGAATGCAGCAGTACACACAGCTGTCTTACCAAAATAATGCAAACTAAATTCTGAAAGTAGTAGCCTAGTTATTCATGCATACAAACCAAAATACTGAATAGCAGTTTGGCTTAAATCCAGACACTGGGAGAAAATGAGAAGGAATGAATGAGAACAGAACAAAACAGAGGTACCAGGTAGTAGGCCTAGTAAACACAATATCAGATGACACAATCTGTATTTAGGCTAGTTACATTAACAGTAAACAAACACAGTTAACAAAAGGCGAATGGAGATTCAGGTAACCTAAACATAGGTTCTCTCACATACAGTGAGATGCAGTTTACAGCCTACTACAGTGAGATGCAGCCTACGGCCTACTACAGTGAGATGCAACCCACAGTCTACAGCCTACTACAGTGAGATGCAGCCTACATTCTACTACTGTAAACTACTGTCTACTACTGTAAACTTCTACTACTTAGTAAACTTCTGGAAAAAATTGTGTTTGTCCAGATACAATGCTATTTCACAGTAAACAAATTGACAACAGAATTTCAGTATGCTTATAGGGAAGGACACTCAACAAGCACAGCACTTACACAATTTACTGGTGATTGGCTGAGAGAAATTGATGATAAAATGATTGTGGGGGCTGTCTTGTTTGACTTCTGTGCAGCTTTTGACATTATCGATCATAGTCTGCTGCTGGAAAAGAAAATGTGTTATGGCTTTACATCCCCTGTTATAATGTGGATAAAGAGTTACTTGTCTAACAGAACACAGAGGGTGTTCTTTAATGGAAGCCTCTCAAATATAATCCAGTTAGAATCAGGAATTCCCCAGGTTAGCTGTTTAGGCCCCTTGCTTTTTTCAATTTTTGCTAACGACATGCCACTGACTTTGAGTAAAGCCAGAGTATCTATGTATGCAGATGACTCAACACTATACACGTCAGCTACTACAGCAACTGAAATGACTGCAACACTCAACAAAGAGCTGCAGTTAGTTTCAGAATGGGTGGCAAGGAATAAGTTGTAGTAAATAATGTGTAAATTGAGCAAATAAGTTAGCCCTAAATATTTATAAAACTTAAAGTATTGTATTTGGATAAAACACTCACTAAAGCCTAAACCTAAACTAAATCTTGTAGTAAATAATGTGTAAATTGAGCAAGTTGAGATGACTAAACTGCTTGGAGTAACCCTAGATTGTAAGCTGTCATGGTCAAAACATATTGATGCAGTAGTAGCTAAGATGGGAAGACGTCTGTCTATCATAAAGCGATGCTCTGCCTTCTTAACAACACTATCAACAAGGCAGGTCCTACAGGCCCTAGTTTTGTCACACCTTGACTACTGTTCAGTCGTGTGGTCAGGTACCACAAAAAAGGACTTAGGAAAATTGCAATTGGCTCAGAACAGGGCAGCACGGCTGACCCTTGGATGTACACAGAGAGCTAATATTAATAATATGCATGTCAACCTCTCCTGGCTGAAAATGGAGGAGAGATTTACTTTATCACTACTTTTATTTATGAGAGGTATGTTGAATGCACTGAGCTGTCTGTCTAAACTACTGGCACACAGCTTGGATACTAATGCATACCCCACAAGACATGCCACAAGAGGTCTCTTCACAGTTCCCAAGTCCAGAACAGACTATGGGAGGCACACAGTACTACATAGAACTCTATTCCACATCAAGTAACTGACGCAAGCAGTAAAATTAGATTTAAATAACAGATTAAATAAACACCTCATGGAACAGCGAGGACTGTGAAGCAACACAAACATTGGCATAGACACATGCGCGCGCACACACACACACACACACACACACACACACGATAACGCACTACACATACACATGGATTTAGTACTGTAGTGGTGAGTAGGGGCCTGACAGTGTGTTGTGAAATCTGTGAATGTATTGTAATGTTTTAAAAAATTTATAAACTGCCTTAATTTTGCTGGACCCCAGGAAGAGTAGCAGCAGCTAATGGGGATTCATCATAAATACACATACAAATACTACTACAGTGAGATGCAGCCTACAGTCTACGGCCGACTACAGTGAGATGCAGCCTACTGCCTACTGCAGTGAGATGCAGTCTACTACAGTGAGATGCAGCCTATAGCCAACTACAGTGAGATGCAGCCTACATCCTACTACAGTGAGATGCAGCCTATAGCCTAGTGAGATGCAGCCTACAGTCTATTACATTGAGATGCAGCCTACAGCCTACTACAGTGAGATGCAGCTTACATCCTACTACAGTGAGATGCAGCCTACAGCCTACTACAGTGAGATGCAGCCTACAGTCTACGGCCGACTACAGTGAGATGCAGCCTGCTGCCTACTGCAGTGAGATGCAGTCTGCTACAGTGAGATGCAGCCTACAGTCTACGGCCGACTACAGTGAGATGCAGCCTACTGCCTACTGCAGTGAGATGCAGTCTACTACAGTGAGATGCAGCCTATAGCCTACTCCAGTCAGATGCAGCCTACAGCCTATTACATTGAGATGCAGCCTACAGCCTACTACAGTGAGATGCAGCCTACAGCCTACTACAGTGAGATGCAACCTACAGCCTACTACAGTGAGATGCAGCCTACAGCCTATTACATTGAGATGCAGGCTACAGCATACTACAGTGAGATGCAGCCTACAGCCTATTACATTGAGATGCAGCCTACAGCATACTACAGTGAGATGCAGCCTACAGCCTATTACAGTGAGATGCAGCCTACAGCCTCCTACAGTGAGATGCAACCTACAGCCTACTACCGTGAGATGCAGCCTACAGCCTATTACAGTGAGATGCAACCTACAGCCTACTACAGTGAGATGCAGTCTACAGCCTACTCCAGTCAGATGCAGCCTACAGCCTACTACAGTGAGATGCAGCCTACAGCCTACTACAGTGAGATGCAGCCTATAGCCTACAGCCTATTACAGTGAGATGCAGCCTACAGCCTACAGCCTATTACAGTGAGATGCAGTCTACAGCCTACAGCCTATTACAGTGAGATGCAGCCTACAGCCTACAGCCTATTACAGTGAGATGCAGCCTACAGCCTATTACAATGAGATGCAGCCTACAGCCTACAGCATATTACAGTGAGATGCAGCCTACAGCCTACAGCCTATTACAGTGAGATGCAGCCTACAGCCTACAGCCTATTACAGTGAGATGCAGCCTACAGCCTACAGCCTACAGTCTACTCCAGTCAGATGCAGCCTACAGCCTATTACAGTGAGATGCAGCCTACAGCCTATTACAGTGAGATGGAGCCTACAGCCTACAGCATATTACAGTGAGATGCAGTCTACAGCCTATTACAGTGAGATGCAGCCTACAGCCTACAGCCTATTACAGTGAGATGCAGCCTACAGCCTACAGCCTATTACAGTGAGATGCAGCCTACAACCTACAGCCTATTACAGTGAGATGCAGCCTACAGTCTACACTCTACAGCCTACAGCCTATTACAGTGAGATGCAGCCTACAGCCTACAGCCTATTACAGTGAGATGCAGCCTACAGCCTACAGCCTACAGCCTACAGTCTACTCCAGTCAGATGCAGCCTACAGCCTACAGCCTATTACAGTGAGATGCAGCCTACAGCCTACAGCCTATTACAGTGAGATGGAGCCTACAGCCTACAGCCTATTACAGTGAGATGGAGCCTACAGCCTACAGCCTATTACAGTGAGATGCAGCCTACAGCCTACAGCATATTACAGTGAGATGCAGCATACAGCATATTACAGTGAGATGCAGCCTACAGCCTGCAGCCTATTACAGTGAGATGCAGCCTACAGTCTAATCCAGTCAGATGCAGCCTACAGCCTACAGCCTATTACAGTGAGATGCAGCCTACAGCCTACAGCCTATTACAGTGAGATGCAGTCTACAGTCTACTCCAGTCAGATGCAGCCATACACAGCTGTCTGGCCAAATAAATAGGCATCATGCCAGATGCTCATGAGTTCAGCAACACGTTGTGATATGGCACAATACACTTCTATGAGTCAAAATTGGCCCAAGTAATTAATTAAGCAATGCCAGCCTAACATGAACACATTTCCAATAGTGACAGTTCCATTTACAGCAACGAAAACCAAAAGGCTACCAAGAAAACCACAATAGAATGTATCTATTTCTATGATGAAACTGATATGCAGCTATAGCCTGGGGCATCATTTGGGTTCTTGCATTGGAATTATGTTGAATTCTGCTCATATTACGCTATACCACAATAAACAGAAACTTTGAAATGACCTTAGACCAGGAAGTCCACTGTGTCTCCCCCAGATGTCTCTCCTCTCAACTCTCCTCCACCATGTCTCCCCCAGATGTCTCTCATCTCAACCCTCCTCCACCGTGTCTCCCCCAGATGTCTCTCATCTCAACTCTCCTCCACCCTTCCTCCCCCAGATCTTTCCTCTCAACCCTCCTCCACCCTGTCTCCCCCAGATGTTTCTCCTCTCAACCCTCCTCCACCGTGTCTCCCCCAGATGTCTCTCATCTCAACCCTCCTCCACCGTGTCTCCTCCAGATGTCTCTCATCTCAACCCTCCTCCACCGTGTCTCCCCCGATGTCTCTCATCTCAACCCTCTTCCACCGTGTTTCCCCCAGATGTCTCTCATCTCAACCCTCCTCCACCCTGCCTCCCCCAGATCTCTCCTCTCAACCCTCCTCCACCCTGTCTCCCCCAGATGTCTCTCACCTCAACCCTCCTCCACCGTGTCTCCTCCAGATGTCTCTCATCTTAACCCTCCTCCACCCTGTCTCCCCCAGATGTCTCTCCTCAACTCTCCTCCACCCTGTCTCCCCCAGATGTGTCTCCTCAACTCTCCTCCACCCTGTCTCCACCCTGTTCCTGATACTGTACCTGATACTGTACCCGATACTGTACCTGATACTGTACCCGATACTGGACCTGATACTGTACCCGATACAGTACCTGATACTGTACCCCATACTGTACCCCATACTGTACCCGATACTGTACCCGATACTGTACCTGATACGGTACCCGATACTGTACCCGATACGGTACCCGATACTGTACTCGATACTGTACCTGATACTGTACCCGATACTGTACCTGATACTGTACCCGATACTGTACCTGATAATGTACCCGATACGGTACCCAATACTGTACCTGATACTGTACCTGATACTGTACCTGATACTGTACCCAATACTGTACCCAATACTGTACCCGATACTGTACCCGATACTGTACCTTTTTCAGACGTAGTAGTATCGAGTGTCGTCTGATTTAGTATGAAACTAAAAAACACTAACAGATAACAAAAATCTCTTTGTTCTTGCATTCATAAACAGCGTTTGTCACACACACACACTCATTTACTCAGCTTAGAACAGCTGTGATTATAGCTGAAATGTCTGTTTGTTTTACTCATTAGAATAACATACATTTAGTTTAAAGTTGATAAGAAGAGTTGCTGTGGAACCCTGCAATCTGCTTTGACACCACAATTAATTACCTGCTAATTGAGACATGAACAGGGATTCCTTCAATAATTCTTGTAACTACCCATCCCGGATGCGGGAGAATTGTCATCAACTGACACTAAGTAGCATAATGCAACGGACAAAAAATCTTACTAGAAAATATTAACATCCATGTAATCACAAGTGAAATATATTCAAACACAGCTTAGCCTTTTGTTAATCACCCTGTCATCTCAGATTTTGAAAATATGCTTTACAGCCAAAGCAAGACAAGCATTTGTGTAAGTTTATCGATAGCCTAGCATAGCATTATGCCTAGCTAGCAGCAGGCATTCTGGTCACGAAAATCAGAAAAGCAATCAAATTAAATTGTTTACCTTTGATGAGCTTCAGATGTTTTCACTCACGAGACTCCCAGTTAGATAGCAAATGTTCCTTTTTTCCAGAAAAAATATTTTTGTAGCCAAAAATAGCCTAAAAATATTCCAAATTAGCTCCATAATATCGACAGAAACATGGCAAACGTTGTTTATAATCAATCCTCAAGGTGTTTTTCAAATATCTATTCGATAATATATCAACCGGGACAGAGCTTTTTTCAGTAAGACCGGGTGGAAAAATGGCTACCTCTGTCTTTTGCGAGAGAAATACACAAAGAGCCATCAGGTGGACACTGACGCAATGTTATCGCTCAGGCTCATTTTTCAAAATAAAAGCCTGAAACTATGTCTTGTGATACTAGACACATTAAGGAAGCCATAGAAAAAGGAATCTCGTTGATATCCCATTCACTGCTCAATAGGGAAGCATAGGAAGGGACTCTTATTTAGAAACCGCTGCGTTCCTGATTGGATTTTTCTCAGCCTGCAATATCAGTTCTGTTATACTCACAGACAATATCTTTACAGTTTTGGAAACTTTAGAGTGTTTTCTATCCTAAGCTGTCAATTATATGCATATTCTATTTTCTGGTCCTGAAAACTAGCCCGTTTACTTTGGGAACGTTATTTTTAAAAAAAATGTTTTTAAATGACCCCTAGATTCAACAATTAAGAGAATAAGACAGAACAGAGCTCCTGCAGCTGCAGCTGCAATGAAGCTATGATCTAATTTCTTTAAATGTTGTTTCTTATTCTGTTGTAAAGCCACCAATACAATCCCCCTAGCATGGGTATGGATCACATCTACGTATATGGATCCAAAACTCAGAACCACAGACCAGAGTGAGCTAGCAAGGCTACATTTAAATCTCATAACCACAGACCAGAGTGAGCTAGAAAGGCTACATTTAAAACTCATAACCACAGACCAGAGTGAGCTAGGAAGGCTACATTTAAAACTCATAACCACAGACCAGAGTGAGCTAGGAAGGCTACATTTAAAATTCATAACCACAGACCAGAGTTGAGCGCTTTGAGATTCTCTGTAAAGCACTACAGAAACATAATAAGTTATTATTATTATTACATTCTATTCTCCTTAAGAACAGGGAATTTAGTTTTTAATTGACTCCTTTGACATTCTAATAAATTAAAAGGCTTACAACCTATTGTGTGTCGAACATTCTACAATGCGTCGGAATCTTCCTTTGTGTGATTATCTCCACCTCTCTTTGTCCTCACCACAGCCATTCTCACCACAGCCAATCTCACCACATCCATTCTCACCACAGCCATTCTCACCACAGCCATTCTCACCATAGTCATTCTCACCACAGCCATTCTTACCACAGCCATTCTCACTATAGCCATTCTCACCACAGCCATTCTCACCACAGCCTTTCTCACCATAGCCATTCTCACCATAGCCATTCTCACCACAGCCATTCTCACCACAGCCATTCTCACCATAGTCATTCTCACCACAGCCATTCTCACCACAGCCATTCTCACCATAGTCATTCTCACCACAGCCATTCTCACCACAGCCATTCTCACCACAGCCATTCTCACCATAGCCATTCTCACCACAGCCATTCTCACCATAGCCATTCTCACCATAGCCATTCTCACTATAGCCATTCTCACTATAGCCATTCTCACTATAGCCATTCTCAGTATAGCCATTCTCACTATAGCCATTCTCATCATAGCCATTCTCACTATAACCATTCTCACTATAGCCATCCTCACTATAGCCATTCTCACCATAGCCATTCTCACTATAGCCATTCTCATCATAGCCATTCTCACTATAACCATTATCACTATAGCCATTCTCATCATAGCCATTCTCACTATAACCATTCTCAGTATAGCCATTCTCACTATAGCCATTCTCATCATAGCCATTCTCACTATACTCTTTCTCACTATAGACATTCTCATCATAGCCATTCTCATCATAGCCATTCTCACTATACTCTTTCTCACTATAGCCATTCTCATCATAGCCATTCTCACTATAACCATTCTCACTATAGCCATTCTCATCATAGCCATTCTCACTATAGCCATTCTCATCATAGCCATTCTCACTATAACCATTCTCACTATAGCCATTCTCATCATAGCCATTCTCACTATAACCTATCTCATCATAGCCATTCTCACTATAACCATTCTCACCATAGCCATTCTCACTATAACCATTCTCACCATAGCCATTCTCAATATAGCCATTCTCACTATAGCCAATCTCACCATAGCCATTCTCACTATAGCCATTCTCAGTATAGCCATTCTCACTATAGCCATTCTCATCATAGCCATTCTCACTATAACCATTCTCACTATAGCCATCCTCACTATAGCCATTCTCACCATAGCCATTCTCACTATAGCCATTCTCATCATAGCCATTCTCACTATACTCGTTCTCACTATAGCCATTCTCATCATAGCCATTCTCATCATAGCCATTCTCACTATACTCTTTCTCACTATAGCCATTCTCATCATAGCCATTCTCACTATAACCATTCTCACTATAGCCATTCTCATCATAGCCATTCTCACTATAACCATTCTCAGTATAGCCATTCTCACTATAGCCATTCTCATCATAGCCATTCTCACTATACTCTTTCTCACTATAGCCATTCTCATCATAGCCATTCTCATCATAGCCATTCTCACTATACTCTTTCTCACTATAGCCATTCTCATCATAGCCATTCTCACTATAACCATTCTCACTATAGCCATTCTCATCATAGCCATTCTCACTATAGCCATTCTCATCATAGCCATTCTCACTATAACCATTCTCACTATAGCCATTCTCATCATAGCCATTCTCACTATAACCTATCTCATCATAGCCATTCTCACTATAACCATTCTCACCATAGCCATTCTCACTATAACCATTCTCACCATAGCCATTCTCACTATAGCCATTCTCACTATAGCCATTCTCACCATAGCCATTCTCACTATAGCCATTCTCATCATAGCCATTCTCACTATAGTCATTCTCACTATAACCATTCTCACTATAGCCATTCTCACCATAGCCATCCTCACTATAACCATTCTCACTATACCCGTTCTCACCATAGCCATCCTCACTATAGCCATTCTCACCATAGCCATTCTCACTATAGCCATTCTCATCATAGCCATTATCACTATACTTGTTCTCACTATAGCCATTCTCATCATAGCCATTCTCATCATAGCCATTCTCACTATAACCATTCTCACTATAGCCATTCTCACCATAGCCATCCTCACTATAACCATTCTCACTATACCCATTCTCACCATAGCCATCCTCACTATAGCCATTCTCACCATAGCCATTCTCACTATAGCCATTCTCATCATAGCCATTATCACTATACTTGTTCTCACTATAGCCATTCTCATCATAGCCATTCTCATCATAGCCATTCTCACTATACTCTTTCTCACTATAGCCATTCTCATCATAGCCATTCTCACTATAACCATTCTCACTATAGCCATTCTCATCATAGCCATTCTCACTATAACCATTCTCAGTATAGCCATTCTCACTATAGCAATTCTCATCATAGCCATTCTCACTATACTCTTTCTCACTATAGCCATTCTCATCATAGCCATTCTCATCATAGCCATTCTCACTATACTCTTTCTCACTATAGCCATTCTCACCATAGCCATTCTCACCACAGCCATTCTCACCATAGCCATTCTCACCATAGCCATTCTCACTATAGCCATTCTCACTATAGCCATTCTCACTATAGCCATTCTCAGTATAGCCATTCTCACTATAGCCATTCTCATCATAGCCATTCTCACTATAACCATTCTCACTATAGCCATCCTCACTATAGCCATTCTCACCATAGCCATTCTCACTATAGCCATTCTCATCATAGCCATTCTCACTATACTCGTTCTCACTATAGCCATTCTCATCATAGCCATTCTCATCATAGCCATTCTCACTATACTCTTTCTCACTATAGCCATTCTCATCATAGCCATTCTCACTATAACCATTCTCACTATAGCCATTCTCATCATAGCCATTCTCACTATAACCATTCTCAGTATAGCCATTCTCACTATAGCCATTCTCATCATAGCCATTCTCACTATACTCTTTCTCACTATAGCCATTCTCATCATAGCCATTCTCATCATAGCCATTCTCACTATACTCTTTCTCACTATAGCCATTCTCATCATAGCCATTCTCACTATAACCATTCTCACTATAGCCATTCTCATCATAGCCATTCTCACTATAGCCATTCTCATCATAGCCATTCTCACTATAACCATTCTCACTATAGCCATTCTCATCATAGCCATTCTCACTATAACCTATCTCATCATAGCCATTCTCACTATAACCATTCTCACCATAGCCATTCTCACTATAACCATTCTCACCATAGCCATTCTCACTATAGCCATTCTCACTATAGCCATTCTCACCATAGCCATTCTCACTATAGCCATTCTCATCATAGCCATTCTCACTATAGTCATTCTCACTATAACCATTCTCACTATAGCCATTCTCACCATAGCCATCCTCACTATAACCATTCTCACTATACCCGTTCTCACCATAGCCATCCTCACTATAGCCATTCTCACCATAGCCATTCTCACTATAGCCATTCTCATCATAGCCATTATCACTATACTTGTTCTCACTATAGCCATTCTCATCATAGCCATTCTCATCATAGCCATTCTCACTATAACCATTCTCACTATAGCCATTCTCACCATAGCCATCCTCACTATAACCATTCTCACTATACCCATTCTCACCATAGCCATCCTCACTATAGCCATTCTCACCATAGCCATTCTCACTATAGCCATTCTCATCATAGCCATTATCACTATACTTGTTCTCACTATAGCCATTCTCATCATAGCCATTCTCATCATAGCCATTCTCACTATACTCTTTCTCACTATAGCCATTCTCATCATAGCCATTCTCACTATAACCATTCTCACTATAGCCATTCTCATCATAGCCATTCTCACTATAACCATTCTCAGTATAGCCATTCTCACTATAGCAATTCTCATCATAGCCATTCTCACTACTCTTTCTCACTATAGCCATTCTCATCATAGCCACATCATAGCCATTCTCATCATAGCCATTCTCATCATAGCCATTCTCACTATAGCCATTCTCATCATAGCCATTTCTCACATCATAGCCATTCTCATTCTCATCATAGCCATTCTCACTCATCATAGCCATTCTCACTATAACCATTCTCACCATAGCCATTCTAACCATTCTCATAGCCATTCTCACTATAGCCATTCTCATCATAGCCATTCTCACTATAACCATTCTCATTCTCATCATAGCCATTCTCACTATAACCATTCTCAGTATAGCCATTCTCGCTATTGCCAATCTCACTATAACCATTCTCATCATAGCCATTCTCACTATAGCCATTCTCATCATAGCCATTCTCACTATAACCATTCTCACTCTAACCATTCTCAGTATAGCCATTCTCACTATAGCCATTCTCACTCATAGCCATTCTCACTATAACCATTCTCACTATAACCATTCTCACTATAGCCATTCTCATCATAGCCATTCTCACTATAACCATTCTCACCATAGCCATTCTCATCATATCCATTCTCACCATAGCCATTCTCACTATAACCATTCTCACTATAGCCATTCTCACTATAGCCATTCTCATCATAGCCATTCTCACTCTACTCTTTCTCACTATAGCAATTCTCATCATAGCCATTCTCATCATAGCCATTCTCACTATTCTCTTTCTCACTATAGCCATTCTCATCATAGCCATTCTCACTATACTCTTTCTCACTATAGCCATTCTCATCATAGCCATTCTCATCATAGCCATTCTCACTATAGCCATTCTCAGTATAGCCATTCTCACTATAGCCATTCTCATCATAGCCATTCTCACTATAACCATTCTCACAGTATAGCCATTCTAGCCATTCTCACTATAGCCATTCTCACATAGCCATTCTCACTATCTTTCTCACTATAGCCATTCTCATCATAGCCATTCTCATCATAGCCATTCTCACTATACTCTTTCTCACTATAGCCATTCTCATCATAGCCATTCTCACTATAGCCATTCTCACTATAGCCATTCTCATCATAGCCATTCTCACTATAACCATTCTCAGTATAGCCATTCTCACTATAGCCATTCTCATCATAGCCATTCTCACTATACTCTTTCTCACTATAGCCATTCTCATCATAGCCATTCTCACTATACTCTTTCTCACTATAGCCATTCTCATCATAGCCATTCTCACTATAACCATTCTCACTATAGCCATTCTCATCATAGCCATTCTCTATAGCCATTCTCTATAGCCATTCTCACTATAACCATTCTCACTATAGCCATTCTCATCATAGCCATTCTCACTATAACCATTCTCTAGCCATCGCTATAGCCATTCTCACTATAACCATTCTCATCATAGCCATTCTCACTATAACCATTCTCACCATAGCCATTCTCACTATAGCCATTCTCACTATAGCCATTCTCATCATAGCCATTCTCACTATAGCCATTCTCATCATAGCCATTCTCACTATAGCCATTCTCACTATAACCATTCTCACTATAGCCATTCTCATCATAGCCATTCTCACTATAACCATTCTCACTATAACCATTCTCACCATAGCCATTCTCACTATAGCCATTCTCACTATAGCCATTCTCACTATAGCCATTCTCATCATAGCCATTCTCACTATACTTGTTCTCACTATAGCCATTCTCATCATAGCCATTCTCATCATAGCCATTCTCACTATAACCATTCTCACTATAGCCATTCTCATCATAGCCATTCTCACCTATAGCCATTCTCACTATAAGCCATTCTCACCATAGCCATTCTCACTATAGCCATTCTCATCATAGCCATTCTCACTATAACCATTCTCACCATAGCCATTCTCATCATAGCCATTCTCACCATAGCCATTCTCACTATAGCCATTCTCACTATAGCCATTCTCACTATAGCCATTCTCATCATAGCCATTCTCACTATACTCTTTCTCACTATAGCCATTCTCATCATAGCCATTCTCATCATAGCCATTCTCACTATACTCTTTCTCACTATAGCCATTCTCATCATAGCCATTCTCATCATAGCCATTCTCACTATACTCTTTCTCACTATAGCCATTCTCATCATAGCCATTCTCACTATAACCATTCTCACTATAGCCATTCACATCATAGCCATTCTCACTATAACCATTCTCATCATAGCCATTCTCACTATAACCATTCTCACTATAGCCATTCTCACTATAACCATTCTCACTATAGCCATTCTCATCATAGCCATTCTCACTATAACCATTCTCACTATAACCATTCTCAGTATAGCCATTCTCGCTATAGCCATTCTCACTATAACCATTCTCATCATAGCCATTCTCACTATAACCATTCTCACTATAACCATTCTCAGTATAGCCATTCTCGCTATTGCCAATCTCACTATAACCATTCTCATCATAGCCATTCTCACTATAGCCATTCTCATCATAGCCATTCTCACTATAACCATTCTCACTATAGCCATTCTCACTATAGCCATTCTCAGTATAGCCATTCTCACTATAGCCATTCTCACTATAGCCATTCTCATCATAGCCATTCTCACTATAACCATTCTCACTATAACCATTCTCACTATAGCCATTCTCATCATAGCCATTCTCACTATAACCATTCTCACCATAGCCATTCTCATCATATCCATTCTCACCACAGCCATTCTCACTATAACCATTCTCACTATAGCCATTCTCACTATAGCCATTCTCATCATAGCCATTCTCACTCTACTCTTTCTCACTATAGCAATTCTCATCATAGCCATTCTCATCATAGCCATTCTCTTTCTCACTATAGCCATTCTCATCATAGCCATTCTCACTATACTCATTCTCACTATAGCCATTCTCATCATAGCCATTCTCACATATACTCTTTCTCATATAGCCATTCTCATCATCATTCTCACTATAACCATTCTCAGTATAGCCATTCTCACTATAGCCATTCTCACTATACTCTTTCTCACTATAGCCATTCTCATCATAGCCATTCTCATCATAGCCATTCTCACTATAGCTCTTTCTCACTATAGCCATTCTCATCATAGCCATTCTCACTATAGCCATTCTCACTATAGCCATTCTCATCATAGCCATTCTCACTATAACCATTCTCAGTATAGCCATTCTCACTATAGCCATTCTCATCATAGCCATTCTCACTATACTCTTTCTCACTATAGCCATTCTCATCATAGCCATTCTCACTATACTCTTTCTCACTATAGCCATTCTCATCATAGCCATTCTCACTATAACCATTCTCACTATAGCCATTCTCATCATAGCCATTCTCACTATAGCCATTCTCACTATAACCATTCTCACTATAGCCATTCTCATCATAGCCATTCTCACTACAACCATTCTCACTATAACCATTCTCAGTATAGCCATTCTCGCTATAGCCATTCTCACTATAACCATTCTCATCATAGCCATTCTCACTATAACCATTCTCACTATAACCATTCTCAGTATAGCCATTCTCGCTATTGCCATTCTCACTATAACCATTCTCATCATAGCCATTCTCACTATAGCCATTCTCATCATAGCATTCTCACTATAACCATTCTCACTATAGCCATTCTCACTATAGCCATTCTCAGTATAGCCATTCTCACTATAGCCATTCTCACTATAGCCATTCTCATCATAGCCATTCTCACTATAACCATTCTCACTATAACCATTCTCACTATAGCCATTCTCATCATAGCCATTCTCACTATAACCATTCTCACCATAGCCATTCTCATCATAGCCATTCTCACCACAGCCATTCTCACTATAACCATTCTCACTATAGCCATTCTCACTATAGCCATTCTCATCATAGCCATTCTCACTCTACTCTTTCTCACTATAGCAATTCTCATCATAGCCATTCTCATCATAGCCATTCTCACTATTCTCTTTCTCACTATAGCCATTCTCATCATAGCCATTCTCACTATACTCTTTCTCACTATAGCCATTCTCATCATAGCCATTCTCATCATAGCCATTCTCACTATACTCTTTCTCACTATAGCCATTCTCATCATAGCCATTCTCACTATAACAATTCTCAGTATAGCCATTCTCACCACAGCCATTCTCACTATACTCTTTCTCACTATAGCCATTCTCATCATAGCCATTCTCATCATAGCCATTCTCACTATACTCTTTCTCACTATAGCCATTCTCATCATAGCCATTCTCACTATAGCCATTCTCACTATAGCCATTCTCATCATAGCCATTCTCACTATAACCATTCTCAGTATAGCCATTCTCACTATAGCCATTCTCATCATAGCCATTCTCACTATACTCTTTCTCACTATAGCCATTCTCATCATAGCCATTCTCACTATACTCTTTCTCACTATAGCCATTCTCATCATAGCCATTCTCACTATAACCATTCTCACTATAGCCATTCTCATCATAGCCATTCTCACTATAGCCATTCTCACTATAACCATTCTCACTACAGCCATTCTCATCATAGCCATTCTCACTATAACCATTCTCACTATAACCATTCTCAGTATAGCCATTCTCGCTATAGCCATTCTCACTATAACCATTCTCATCATAGCCATTCTCACTATAACCATTCTCACTATAACCATTCTCAGTATAGCCATTCTCGCTATTGCCATTCTCACTATAACCATTCTCATCATAGCCATTCTCACTATAGCCATTCTCATCATAGCCATTCTCACTATAACCATTCTCACTATAGCCATTCTCACTATAGCCATTCTCAGTATAGCCATTCTCACTATAGCCATTCTCACTATAGCCATTCTCATCATAGCCATTCTCACTATAACCATTCTCACTATAACCATTCTCATGATAGCCATTCTCATCATAGCCATTCTCACTATAACCATTCTCACCATAGCCATTCTCATCATAGCCATTCTCACCACAGCCATTCTCACTATAACCATTCTCACTATAGCCATTCTCACTATAGCCATTCTCATCATAGCCATTCTCACTATAACCATTCTCACCATAGCCATTCTCATCATAGCCATTCTCACCACAGCCATTCTCACTATAACCATTCTCACTATAGCCATTCTCACTATAGCCATTCTCATCATAGCCATTCTCACTCTACTCTTTCTCACTATAGCAATTCTCATCATAGCCATTCTCATCATAGCCATTCTCACTATTCTCTTTCTCACTATAGCCATTCTCATCATAGCCATTCTCATCATAGCCATTCTCACTATACTCTTTCTCACTATAGCCATTCTCATCATAGCCATTCTCACTATAACCATTCTCACTATAGCCATTCACATCATAGCCATTCTCACTATAACCTATCTCATCATAGCCATTCTCACTATAACCATTCTCACCATAGCCATTCTCACTATAACCATTCTCACCATAGCCATTCTCATCATAGCCATTCTCACTATAACCATTCTCACTATAACCATTCTCAGTATAGCCATTCTCGCTATAGCCATTCTCACTATAACCATTCTCATCATAGCCATTCTCACTATAACCATTCTCACTATAACCATTCTCAGTATAGCCATTCTCGCTATTGCCATTCTCACTATAACCATTCTCATCATAGCCATTCTCACTATAGCCATTCTCATCATAGCCATTCTCACTATAACCATTCTCACTATAGCCATTCTCACTATAGCCATTCTCAGTATAGCCATTCTCACTATAGCCATTCTCACTATAGCCATTCTCATCATAGCCATTCTCACTATAACCATTCTCACTATAACCATTCTCACTATAGCCATTCTCATCATAGCCATTCTCACTATAACCATTCTCACCATAGCCATTCTCATCATATCCATTCTCACCACAGCCATTCTCACTATAACCATTCTCACTATAGCCATTCTCACTATAGCCATTCTCATCATAGCCATTCTCACTCTACTCTTTCTCACTATAGCAATTCTCATCATAGCCATTCTCATCATAGCCATTCTCACTATTCTCTTTCTCACTATAGCCATTCTCATCATAGCCATTCTCACTATACTCTTTCTCACTATAGCCATTCTCATCATAGCCATTCTCACTATACTCTTTCTCACTATAGCCATTCTCATCATAGCCATTCTCACTATAACCATTCTCAGTATAGCCATTCTCACCACAGCCATTCTCACTATACTCTTTCTCACTATAGCCATTCTCATCATAGCCATTCTCATCATAGCCATTCTCACTATACTCTTTCTCACTATAGCCATTCTCATCATAGCCATTCTCACTATAGCCATTCTCACTATAGCCATTCTCATCATAGCCATTCTCACTATAACCATTCTCAGTATAGCCATTCTCACTATAGCCATTCTCATCATAGCCATTCTCACTATACTCTTTCTCACTATAGCCATTCTCATCATAGCCATTCTCACTATACTCTTTCTCACTATAGCCATTCTCATCATAGCCATTCTCACTATAACCATTCTCACTATAGCCATTCTCATCATAGCCATTCTCACTATAGCCATTCTCACTATAACCATTCTCACTATAGCCATTCTCATCATAGCCATTCTCACTACAACCATTCTCACTATAACCATTCTCAGTATAGCCATTCTCGCTATAGCCATTCTCACTATAACCATTCTCATCATAGCCATTCTCACTATAACCATTCTCACTATAACCATTCTCAGTTTAGCCATTCTCGCTATTGCCATTCTCACTATAACCATTCTCATCATAGCCATTCTCACTATAGCCATTCTCATCATAGCGATTCTCACTATAACCATTCTCACTATAGCCATTCTCACTATAGCCATTCTCAGTATAGCCATTCTCACTATAGCCATTCTCACTATAGCCATTCTCATCATAGCCATTCTCACTATAACCATTCTCACTATAACCATTCTCATGATAGCCATTCTCATCATAGCCATTCTCACTATAACCATTCTCACCATAGCCATTCTCATCATAGCCATTCTCACCACAGCCATTCTCACTATAACCATTCTCACTATAGCCATTCTCACTATAGCCATTCTCATCATAGCCATTCTCACTCTACTCTTTCTCACTATAGCAATTCTCATCATAGCCATTCTCATCATAGCCATTCTCACTATTCTCTTTCTCACTATAGCCATTCTCATCATAGCCATTCTCACCACAGCCATTCTCACTATAACCATTCTCACTATAGCCATTCTCACTATAGCCATTCTCATCATAGCCATTCTCACTATAACCATTCTCACCATAGCCATTCTCATCATAGCCATTCTCATGATAGCCATTCTCATCATAGCCATTCTCACTATAACCATTCTCACCATAGCCATTCTCATCATAGCCATTCTCACCACAGCCATTCTCACTATAACCATTCTCACTATAGCCATTCTCACTATAGCCATTCTCATCATAGCCATTCTCACTCTACTCTTTCTCACTATAGCAATTCTCATCATAGCCATTCTCATCATAGCCATTCTCACTATTCTCTTTCTCACTATAGCCATTCTCATCATAGCCATTCTCACCACAGCCATTCTCACTATAACCATTCTCACTATAGCCATTCTCACTATAGCCATTCTCATCATAGCCATTCTCACTATAACCATTCTCACCATAGCCATTCTCATCATAGCCATTCTCACCACAGCCATTCTCACTATAACCATTCTCACTATAGCCATTCTCACTATAGCCATTCTCATCATAGCCATTCTCACTCTACTCTTTCTCACTATTACAATTCTCATCATAGCCATTCTCATCATAGCCATTCTCACTATTCTCTTTCTCACTATAGCCATTCTCATCATAGCCATTCTCACTATACTCTTTCTCACTATAGCCATTCTCATCATAGCCATTCTCACTATACTCTTTCTCACTATAGCCATTCTCATCATAGACATTCTCACTATACTCTTTCTCACTATAGCTATTCTCATCATAGCCATTCTCACTATAACCATTCTCACTATAGCCATTCTCATCATAGCCATTCTCACTATAGCCATTCTCATCATAGCCATTCTCACTATAACCATTCTCACTATAGCCATTCTCATCATAGCCATTCTCACTATAACCTATCTCATCATAGCCATTCTCACTATAACTATTCTCACCATAGCCATTCTCACTATAACCATTCTCACCATAGCCATTCTCATCATAGTCATTCTCACTATAACCATTCTCACTATAACCATTCTCAGTATAGCCATTCTCGCTATAGCCATTCTCACTATAACCATTCTCATCATAGCCATTCTCACTATAACCATTCTCACTATAACCATTCTCAGTATAGCCATTCTCGCTATTGCCATTCTCACTATAACCATTCTCATCATAGCCATTCTCACTATAGCCATTCTCATCATAGCCATTCTCACTATAACCATTCTCACTATAGCCATTCTCACTATAGCCATTCTCAGTATAGCCATTCTCACTATAGCCATTCTCACTATAGCCATTCTCATCATAGCCATTCTCACTATAACCATTCTCACTATAACCATTCTCATGATAGCCATTCTCATCATAGCCATTCTCACTATTACCATTCTCACCATAGCCATTCTCATCATAGCCATTCTCACCACAGCCATTCTCACTATAACCATTCTCACTATAGCCATTCTCACTATAGCCATTCTCATCATAGCCATTCTCACTCTACTCTTTCTCACTATAGCAATTCTCATCATAGCCATTCTCATCATAGCCATTCTCACTATTCTCTTTCTCACTATAGCCATTCTCATCATAGCCATTCTCACCACAGCCATTCTCACTATAACCATTCTCACTATAGCCATTCTCACTATAGCCATTCTCATCATAGCCATTCTCACTATAACCATTCTCACCATAGCCATTCTCATCATAGCCATTCTCACTATAACCATTCTCACTATAGCCATTCTCACTATAGCCATTCTCATCATAGCCATTCTCACTATAACCATTCTCACTATAGCCATTCTCACTATAGCCATTCTCATCATAGCCATTCTCACTCTACTCTTTCTCACTATTACAATTCTCATCATAGCCATTCTCATCATAGCCATTCTCACTATTCTCTTTCTCACTATAGCCATTCTCATCATAGCCATTCTCACTATACTCTTTCTCACTATAGCCATTCTCATCATAGCCATTCTCATCATAGCCATTCTCACTATACTCTTTCTCACTATAGCCATTCTCATCATAGACATTCTCACTATACTCTTTCTCACTATAGCCATTCTCATCATAGCCATTCTCACTATAACCATTCTCACTATAGCCATTCTCATCATAGCCATTCTCACTATAGCCATTCTCATCATAGCCATTCTCACTATAACCATTCTCACTATAGCCATTCTCATCATAGCCATTCTCACTATAACCTATCTCATCATAGCCATTCTCACTATAACCATTCTCACCATAGCCATTCTCACTATAACCATTCTCACCATAGCCATTCTCATCATAGCCATTCTCACTATAACCATTCTCACTATAACCATTCTCAGTATAGCCATTCTCGCTATAGCCATTCTCACTATAACCATTCTCATCATAGCCATTCTCACTATAACCATTCTCACTATAACCATTCTCAGTATAGCCATTCTCGCTATTGCCATTCTCACTATAACCATTCTCATCATAGCCATTCTCACTATAGCCATTCTCATCATAGCCATTCTCACTATAACCATTCTCACTATAGCCATTCTCACTATAGCCATTCTCAGTATAGCCATTCTCACTATAGCCATTCTCACTATAGCCATTCTCATCATAGCCATTCTCACTATAACCATTCTCACTATAACCATTCTCATGATAGCCATTCTCATCATAGCCATTCTCACTATAACCATTCTCACCATAGCCATTCTCATCATAGCCATTCTCACCACAGCCATTCTCACTATAACCATTCTCACTATAGCCATTCTCACTATAGCCATTCTCATCATAGCCATTCTCACTATAACCATTCTCACCATAGCCATTCTCATCATAGCCATTCTCACCACAGCCATTCTCACTATAACCATTCTCACTATAGCCATTCTCACTATAGCCATTCTCATCATAGCCATTCTCACTCTACTCTTTCTCACTTTAGCAATTCTCATCATAGCCATTCTCATCATAGCCATTCTCACTATTCTCTTTCTCACTATAGCCATTCTCATCATAGCCATTCTCACCACAGCCATTCTCACTATAACCATTCTCACTATAGCCATTCTCACTATAGCCATTCTCATCATAGCCATTCTCACTATAACCATTCTCACCATAGCCATTCTCATCATAGCCATTCTCACCACAGCCATTCTCACTATAACCATTCTCACTATAGCCATTCTCACTATAGCCATTCTCATCATAGCCATTCTCACTCTACTCTTTCTCACTATTACAATTCTCATCATAGCCATTCTCATCATAGCCATTCTCACTATTCTCTTTCTCACTATAGCCATTCTCATCATAGCCATTCTCACTATACTCTTTCTCACTATAGCCATTCTCATCATAGCCATTCTCATCATAGCCATTCTCACTATACTCTTTCTCACTATAGCCATTCTCATCATAGACATTCTCACTATACTCTTTCTCACTATAGCCATTCTCATCATAGCCATTCTCACTATAACCATTCTCACTATAGCCATTCTCATCATAGCCATTCTCACTATAGCCATTCTCATCATAGCCATTCTCACTATAACCATTCTCACTATAGCCATTCTCATCATAGCCATTCTCACTATAACCTATCTCATCATAGCCATTCTCACTATAACCATTCTCACCATAGCCATTCTCACTATAACCATTCTCACCATAGCCATTCTCATCATAGCCATTCTCACTATAACCATTCTCACTATAACCATTCTCAGTATAGCCATTCTCGCTATAGCCATTCTCACTATAACCATTCTCATCATAGCCATTCTCACTATAACCATTCTCACTATAACCATTCTCAGTATAGCCATTCTCGCTATTGGCATTCTCACTATAACCATTCTCATCATAGCCATTCTCACTATAGCCATTCTCATCATAGCCATTCTCACTATAACCATTCTCACTATAGCCATTCTCACTATAGCCATTCTCAGTATAGCCATTCTCACTATAGCCATTCTCACTATAGCCATTCTCATCATAGCCATTCTCACTATAACCATTCTCACTATAACCATTCTCATGATAGCCATTCTCATCATAGCCATTCTCACTATAACCATTCTCACCATAGCCATTCTCATCATAGCCATTCTCACCACAGCCATTCTCACTATAACCATTCTCACTATAGCCATTCTCACTATAGCCATTCTCATCATAGCCATTCTCACTATAACCATTCTCACCATAGCCATTCTCATCATAGCCATTCTCACCACAGCCATTCTCACTATAACCATTCTCACTATAGCCATTCTCACTATAGCCATTCTCATCATAGCCATTCTCACTCTACTCTTTCTCACTATAGCAATTCTCATCATAGCCATTCTCATCATAGCCATTCTCACTATTCTCTTTCTCACTATAGCCATTCTCATCATAGCCATTCTCACCACAGCCATTCTCACTATAACCATTCTCACTATAGCCATTCTCACTATAGCCATTCTCATCATAGCCATTCTCACTATAACCATTCTCACCATAGCCATTCTCATCATAGCCATTCTCACCACAGCCATTCTCACTATAACCATTCTCACTATAGCCATTCTCACTATAGCCATTCTCATCATAGCCATTCTCACTCTACTCTTTCTCACTATTACAATTCTCATCATAGCCATTCTCATCATAGCCATTCTCACTATTCTCTTTCTCACTATAGCCATTCTCATCATAGCCATTCTCACTATACTCTTTCTCACTATAGCCATTCTCATCATAGCCATTCTCATCATAGCCATTCTCACTATACTCTTTCTCACTATAGCCATTCTCATCATAGCCATTCTCACTATAACCATTCTCAGTATAGCCATTCTCACCACAGCCATTCTCACTATACTCTTTCTCACTATAGCCATTCTCATCATAGCCATTCTCATCATAGCCATTCTCACTATACTCTTTCTCACTATAGCCATTCTCACTATAACCATTCTCACTATAGCCATTCTCATCATAGCCATTCTCACTATAACCATTCTCAGTATAGCCATTCTCACTATAGCCATTCTCATCATAGCCATTCTCACTATACTCTTTCTCACTATAGCCATTCTCATCATAGCCATTCTCACTATACTCTTTCTCACTATAGCCATTCTCATCATAGCCATTCTCACTATAACCATTCTCACTATAGCCATTCTCATCATAGCCATTCTCACTATAGCCATTCTCATCATAGCCATTCTCACTATAACCATTCTCACTATAGCCATTCTCATCATAGCCATTCTCACTATAACCTATCTCATCATAGCCATTCTCACTATAACCATTCTCACCATAGCCATTCTCACTATAACCATTCTCACCATAGCCATTCTCATCATAGACATTCTCACTATAACCATTCTCACTATAACCATTCTCAGTATAGCCATTCTCGCTATTGCCATTCTCACTATAACCATTCTCATCATAGCCATTCTCACTATAGCCATTCTCATCATAGCCATTCTCACTATAACCATTCTCACTATAGCCATTCTCACTATAGCCATTCTCACTATAACCATTCTCAGTATAGCCATTCTCACTATAGCCATTCTCACTATAGCCATTCTCATCATAGCCATTCTCACTATAACCATTCTCACTATAACCATTCTCACGATAGCCATTCTCATCATAGCCATTCTCACTATAACCATTCTCACCATAGCCATTCTCATCATAGCCATTCTCACCACAGCCATTCTCACTATAACCATTCTCACTATAGCCATTCTCACTATAGCCATTCTCATCATAGCCATTCTCACTCTACTCTTTCTCACTATAGCCATTCTCATCATAGCCATTCTCATCATAACCATTCTCACTATTCTCTTTCTCACTATAGCCATTCTCATCATAGCCATTCTCACTATACTCTTTCTCACTATAGCCATTGTCATCATAGCAATTCTCATCATAGCAATTCTCACAATACTCTTTCTCACTATAGCCATTCTCATCATAGCCATTCTCACTATAACCCTTCTCAGTATAGCCATTCTCACCACAGCCATTCTCACTATACTCTTTCTCACTATAGCCATTCTCATCATAGCCATTCTCACTATACTCTTTCTCACTATAGCCATTCTCATCATAGCCATTCTCACTATAACCATTCTCACTATAGCCATTCTCATCATAACCATTCTCACTATAACCATTCTCAGTATAGCCATTCTCACCACAGCCATTCTCACTATACTCTTTCTCACTATAGCCATTCTCATCATAGCCATTCTCACTATACTCTTTCTCACTATAGCCATTCTCATCATAGCAGTTCTCACTATAACCATTCTCACTATAGCCATTCTCATCATAGCCATTCTCACTATAACCATTCTCAGTATAGCCAATCTCACTATAGCCATTCTCATCATAGCCATTCTCACTATACTCTTTCTCACTATAGCCATTCTCATCATAGCCATTCTCACTATAACCATTCTCACTATAGCCATTCTCATCATAGCCATTCTCACTATAACCATTCTCACCATAGCCATTCTCACTATATCCATTCTCACTCTAGCCATTCTCACCATAGCCATTCTCACTATAGCCATTCTCATCATAGCCATTCTCACTATAGCCATTCTCACTATAACCATTCTCACTATAGCCATTCTCACCATAGCCATCCTCACTATAGCCATTCTCACCATAGCCATTCTCACCATAGCCATTCTCACTATAACCATTCTCAGTATAGCCATTCTCACTATAGCCATTCTCATCATAGCCATTCTCACTATACTCTTTCTCACTATAGCCATTCTCATCATAGCCATTCTCATCATAGCCATTCTCACTATACTCTTTCTGACTATAGCCATTCTCATCATAGCCATTCTCACTATAACCATTTTCAGTATAGCCATTCTCACCACAGCCATTCTCACTATACTCTTTCTCACTATAGCCATTCTCATCATAGCCATTCTCATCATAGCCATTCTCACTATACTCTTTCTCACTATAGCCATTCTCACCACAGCCATTCTCACTATAACCTTTCTCAGTATAGCCATTCTCACCATAGCCATTCTCACTATAACCATTCTCAGTATAGCCATTCTCACTATAGCCATTCTCATCATAGCCATTCTCACTATAACCATTCTCACTATAGCCATTCTCATCATAGCCATTCTCACTATATCCATTCTCACTATAGCCATTCTCATCATAGCCATTCTCACTATAACCATTCTCACTATAGCCATTCTCATCATAGCCATTCTCACTATAACCATTCTCACCATAGCCATTCTCACTGTAGCCATTCTCATCATAGCCATTCTCACTATAACCATTCTCACTATAGCCATTCTCACTATAACCATTCTCATCATAGCCATTCTCACTATAACCATTCTCACTATAACCATTCTCAGTATAGCCATTCTCGCTATAGCCATTCTCACTATAACCATTCTCAGTATAGCCATTCTCACTATAGCCATTCTCATCATAGCCATTCTCACTATAACCATTCTCACTATAGCCATTCTCATCATAGCCATTCTCACTATAACCATTCTCACTATAGCCATTCTCATCATAGCCATTCTCACTATAACCATTCTCACTATAGCCATTCTCATCATAGCCATTCTCACTATAACCATTCTCACCATAGCCATTCTCACTGTAGCCATTCTCATCATAGCCATTCTCACTATAACCATTCTCACTATAGCCATTCTCACTATAACCATTCTCATCATAGCCATTCTCACTATAACCATTCTCACTATAACCATTCTCATCGTAGCCATTCTCACTATAACCATTCTCACTATAACCATTCTCAGTATAGCCATTCTCGCTATAGCCATTCTCACTATAACCATTCTCATCATAGCCATTCTCACTATAGCCATTCTCATCATAGCCATTCTCACTATAACCATTCTCAGTATAACCATTCTCACTATAGCCATTCTCACTATAACTATTCTCACTATAACCATTCTCAGTATAGCCATTCTCACTATAGCCATTCTCACTATAGCCATTCTCATCATAGCCATTCTCACTATAACCATTCTCACTATAACCATTCTCACTATAGCCATTCTCATCATAGCCATTCTCACTATAACCATTCTCACCATAGCCATTCTCATCATAGCCATTCTCACCACAGCCATTCTCACTATAACCATTCTCACTATAGCCATTCTCACTATAGCCATTCTCATCATAGCCATTCTCACTCTACTCTTTCTCGCTATAGCCATTCTCATCAGAGCCATTCTCATCATAGCCATTCTCACTATTCTCTTTCTCACTATAGCCATTCTCATCATAGCCATTCTCACTATACTCTTTCTCACTATAGACATTCTCATCATAGCCATTCTCATCATAGCCATTCTCACTATACTCTTTCTCACTATAGCCATTCTCATCATAGCCATTCTCACTATAACCATTCTCAGTATAGCCATTCTCACCACAGCCATTCTCACTATACTCTTTCTCACTATAGCCATTCTCATCATAGCCATTCTCATCATAGCCATTCTCACTATACTCTTTCTCACTATAGCCATTCTCATCATAGCCATTCTCACTATAACCATTCTCAGTATAGCCATTCTCACCACAGCCATTCTCACTATAACCTTTCTCAGTATAGCCATTCTCACCACAGCCATTCTCACTATAACCTTTCTCAGTATAGCCATTCTCACTATAGCCATTCTCATCATAGCCATTCTCATCATAGCCATTCTCACTATACTCTTTCTCACTATAGCCATTCTCATCATAGCCATTCTCACTATAGCCATTGTCATCATAGCCATTCTCACTATAACCATTCTCACTATAACCTTTCTCAGTATAGCCATTCTCATCATAGCCATTCTCATCATAGCCATTCTCGCTATACTCTTTCTCACTATAGCCATTCTCATCATAGCCATTCTCACTATAACCATTCTCAGTATAGCCATTCTCACCACAGCCATTCTCACTATAACCTTTCTCAGTATAGCCATTCTCACCACAGCCATTCTCACGATAACCTTTCTCAGTATAGCCATTCTCAGTATAGCCATTCTCATCATAGCCATTCTCACTATAACCATTCTCACTATAACCATTCTCACTATAGCCATTCTCATCATAGCCATTCTCACTATAACCATTCTCACCATAGCCATTCTCACTATAGCCATTCTCATCATAGCCATTCTCACTATAGCCATTCTCACTATAGCCATTCTCATCATAGCCATTCTCACTATAACCATTCTCACTATAGCCATTCTCATCATAGCCATTCTCACCACAGCGATTCTCACTATAGCCATTCTCAGTATAGCCATTCTCAGTATAGCGAGCCACTTGGTAAAGATGATTTGAGTGTGGGGACTACTGGTTGGCATATGGATAATAAAGGTGTGTGTGGCATGGGCAGGCAGAGCAGGGATTAGGGCATACTATGCTCGGTATGCCAGACAGACCATGCTAAACTAATCAGTCCCATCAGTCAGAGAGAGAGAGGGAGACATAGAGAGAGAGAAACAGAGAGAGAGAGAAACAGAGAGAGAGAGGCAGAGAGAGAGAGAGAGAGACAGAGAAAGAGAGAGACACACCGACACATGCACACACGCACACACACTCTCTCTGTCTTTCAAGCAGAGAAACGAACACACACACATTCCTATACACACACTCTCGCACACACAGACTCAAATATTTCGGGGTAGGTCTTTCACACTTCATCACCCATGCAACATTCATGATTTGGACTTTTCTCTCACCTCCCCAATTCCATCCATCCACCTTGGACAAAATGCATTTATCCAGCACAGGAAACAGCTGTATTGAGATTAACATACATCGGCAGTTTAGAGCATGTTTAGCAGTGCATTCCAATTCCACCGTAATGAGTTGCTAAGTAATTGCGTTCCTGCCCCTGAATGTAAACAGTCTGTTGCTTAGCTACAACTAGATGATTTCTTGCACCAAACCAGGAGTCTCTAGGTTGGTTTCATATGAACCAGTGTTGAATAGGATGGTGGTTTCTAATACTTTTTTATAAGCAGAATGGGTAGAGGTCAATTGCTATTACACTATAACGCTGTTATTACTGTGTTACAGCCTTTTCCATTGAGATGCAGCAAATACATTCAAATGGTGTTCCTATGAGCTAGTGACAGCTCTGAGATGTGTGTGTCTGCATATGACTGTTAGAAGAAGGCAACCAAACTTCCAGAGATCGTATTGCTGAAAATGTAATAATTTGGTCCGATTGAAATCCATCCTTGGTTGTATCAGGTTCTGTTGTATCCCTGTGGTGTGCTAGGTAGCCTTCAGTATGTGTCTGTTCTGCCCAGCCTCCCTTGTAAATATGTGTTAGAGAGAAAGCTATGGTACTTGTTGATTATACAGTGGGGCAAAAAAGTATTTAGTCAGCCACCAATTGTGCAAGTACTTATTTTCCACCATAATTTGCAAATAAATTCATAAAAAATCCTACAATGTGATTTTCTGGATTTTTTTTCTCATTTTGTCTGTCATAGTTGAAGTGTACCTATGATGAAAATTACAGGCCTCTCTCATCTTTTTAAGTGGGAGAACTTGCACAATTGGTAACTGACTAAATACTTTTTTGCCCCACTGTATTTCATGCCACACTGTTATTCAGACGGTTTCTCTGGCTCATCTTTCATGGGACTTAGCAAGGTGAAATCAGCAGCAAACATGTCAAAACCACCAGAGTGGAAAAAAATATACATAAAGGCAGGCGGAGAAATTAATTATGATTTTCTTTTCTTATCTTTCCCTGGAATTCATTACTTTGCAGTCTGCTCTCTACAGTGGCAGGTTCATGGCTTGTCAGAGAAGACTAATGGCTTTTTGGAGAGGAACGAACACAGGCTTGTCAACATCAGTAACCAACTTGTTCTTCTCCAAAAAAGGAATCTGGATGATCTTAAATGAAAAACAAACAATCCTTTCAGATACAGTACTCCACTTTATTTGACTCCCCCTTGCTCCATGTGGCATGTTTTAATCAGACAGATGTATTATTATGAATTATGTTTTGTCCTGACTGACTCCCTGACGGAAGATGTTCAAATCAGAAGTCAAACTTGAAAGGGGAAATGTCTTCATACTTCAAACCTTATAATTCATGATTGCACCTATCTAGTTACATCCTTGTATACTATACTGCTGTATCTGGGCTGAAGGTATTATTTAAAAAATAAAACATTTAACTCCTGTAAGGAGCCTGAACAAAGGAGGACAGTGGATACTTTAGAATTTATACTTTCTATTTCAACTCTGACAGAGTTGTTGATGTTAAAGTTAAGTTCTGCGCTGGAAAAGGGCAAAAAGAACAATGCAAAAGTCCTTGAAAACAGAGCGGCAGCATACTTAACATACTTCTCTGTTAAAGGAGTCTTGATTAAATGACAGCCACTTTGTTGTTTACACATGGATGGCAGCAGTGTCAACACACACGCACACACACACACACACACACACACACACACACACCCATCCCCACGCATCTTGAAGACATTAGAGCAGGTCTGAACTGAGACGAGATCAAAAGGAAAACATTAAAACATATCTGGATGGCAGCAGTGTCAACACACACACACACACCCATCCCCACTCACACCCATCCCCACTCGCACCCATCCCCACGCATCTTGAAGACATTAGAGCAGGTCTGAACTGAGACGAGTTCAAGAGGAAAACATTAAAACATATCTGGATGGCAAAAAAGAACTGTGACAACCTCCAAAATCTGTGACAAATCAAATCTTATTTCTTCCTTGTAACCTGGTTTTGAAGAGGAGATAGAGAGATAGCTGAGACAGTAGGAGGCATGAAGAAAGACAGTTAGCAGGTTTAGTGTACTTGGCTACTTGGCAAGGTCATCTTTAACCGCTGAATATATGGATCCTCTGGGACAAGGCCCAGTCACTCACCGCCTGCTTAACAATCCGAGAGGGGCAGAACGGGAGACCACATTTTCACTGCTGTTAAATGAATTGCCCTAACATCCCCTCCTTGCGCCCTCTGAGCACCGCCGAACACGGCAGGACTGTGCCAAGACCTGTGTTGTGCTGGGAGTGTTTTTCCAGACTGTTGACATGTATCTTTTAATCTAGAAAAACCTGATTCTGTAATGAGTCATAGTGGTATGGTACGCACTGCATCTGGGCTCTTCTCTCTGAACACATGCTGGCTGACTTGGCGGGAAACTATGATTACGCCCCACAGATTTAGAATGAGATTGATTGGGTAATGAAAAATGAGAGCATGCTATTTTTTTCAAGCTACTATTTTTCTCTCTGTGTACCATCACGTTGTTTTACTGTATTTTTCTCTCCGTGTACCATCACGTTGTTTTACTGTATTTTTCATGTCTTCATTATCACGTTGTTATACTGTATTTTTTTCTCCGTGTACCATCACGTTGTTTTACTGTATTTTTCATGTCTTCATTATCACGTTGTTTTACTGTATTATTGAAGTCTTTATTATCAGAAAACTAAAGTATTGTCATTACAGTGGAGATCATTATAGATGAGTCAAATAAGACCTCGCTGCAGGAGAATGGTAGAAAATCAAAATGGCAACTCTTATGTTTATTTCCAGGCTATGAAAAGGATAATGTGGCCATATATTTATTACTGTACTATTATTTCTGTACTGTTTGATAATATTAGTATTTTGTGCACATACAGAATGTGAATGAGCAGCACTATTATGAGGGTGTCATGACTTCCGCCGAAGTCGGCTCCTCTCCTTGTTCGGGCGGCAGTCGATGTCACCGGCTTTCTAGCCATCGCCGCTCCATTTTTCCATTGTTCCATTTGTTTTGTCTTGTTCCCTGCACACCTGGTTTACATTCCCTAATCATCACTCCCTGCATGTATTTATTCCTCTTCCCCCCCCCATGTATTTGTGTGGAATTGTTTTTGTTACGTGTTTCATGTTACGTGCCAGGCTGGTTTTTCCCCTGTATTCCATGGTATTTCACAAAGGATGTTTAATTGTTAAACATTTGCGTATTTTTGTGACTGTTTCACGCCTTGCACTTTTTTACCTTTGGCTGGAGGTTTTGACGCAGTGGCGTCTGTCTGTTTTATTTGCCTCTGCCCAAATAAAGTGTGCGCCTGTTCACAACTCTCTGCTCTCCTGCACCTGACTTCTCCACCAGTAGATCACAACTCTCTGCTCTCCTGCACCTGACTTCTCCACCAGTAGATCACAACTCTCTGCTCTCCTGCACCTGACTTCTCCACCAGTAGATCACAACTCTCTGCTCTCCTGCACCTGACTTCTCCACCAGTAGATCACAACTCTCTGCTCTCCTGCACCTGACTTCTCCACCAGTAGATCACAACTCTCTGCTCTCCTGCACCTGACTTCTCCACCAGTAGATCACAACTCTCTGCTCTCCTGCACCTGACTTCTATACCAGTAGATCACAACTCTCTGCTCTCCTGCACCTGACTTCTCCACCAGTAGATCACAACTCTCTGCTCTCCTGCACCTGACTTCTCCACCAGTAGATCACAACTCTCTGCTCTCCTGCACCTGACTTCTCCACCAGTAGCGCACAACCTTGACAGATGGTTTTCAGCAGTATTTTGAAAGATACATTTCTGTTATTCATGCCATGGCTCCCACATTTCTGTAAACATAAAATCTCATGCTTTATTACCTCCCTTTGGCACCCAGCAACTTGACCCTTGACCTTAGTCATCATAAATAGAGAAATAGTGGGGAGCTAATGGAGACAGATGGGAATATGGAATGCCATTTACTCAAATTGGTGAAGTAATTAACCTCGAGGTGCTTCGGTTTGCAAGAAAGATTGTTGGAATATCTCGCAGCGAACGGACAGATAAACAGACTCGGCCTAACCGCCTCTGACAACTGCATCATAAACTAGACTCATTCTGTTCAACTGAACTGTCAACATCTCAAGACCAAATAAAGATTTTGATTATAATGTACTTGGGGTTAGAAGAGTGAGCTTCTACTGCGACACCAGCTAGCCAGGCAGCCTCCTCGACTACAGTCTGAGGTCTCTGTCTCTCTTTCTCTCTCTCTCTCTCTCTCTCTCTCTCTCTCTCTCTCTCTCTCTCTCTCTCTATTTCTCTCTCTCCCTCTCGCTTTCTCTCTCCCTCTCGCTCTTTATCACTCTCTCTTTCTGTCTCTCTACCTCTCGCTCTCTCTCTTTCTCTCTCTCTTTCTTTCTCTCTCTCTTTATCCCCCTCTCATCTGCCATACACTGTAAAACGGTGGTGTCCTTAGCCATGGCACGTCCTCTACAAATGTGTGTGTTTGGGTGCTGTGACAGCTTTGTGACAGCAGATGGGAGGCTGGCTGGTGATTGGCTGTGGTGTGGGAACCAGACTACGGAGGGCAGAAAATGACCCTGGCCTGACGGAGCTGCTAGACAGACACTGTGGCTTAAACCGTGTCATGTGGTCAAGGCTGTTACTCCCTCTCGCCAAAAACTCATCAGACCAATTACTCCCTTTAAAATGTTCCTGCCAGACCAGTAGACCCTATAGGAACAACGTCCATGCTAAACGCTACATCTCTGCACGATGGGCTGAATCCCAAATGGCACCTTATCTCCTACATAGCCTATAGAGCTCTGGTCAAAAGTACTGCACTGTCTGCCATTTGGGATGCGTACATGGTCACAAGTTGAAGTGGGCAACTTTCTGTCCTTCTCTGTTTAAGCTGAGATTTTTGTATTCCACAGACTAACATTAACACTACTATGCCTGATTCTGTCCTCTCTCCTCTGTCCTCTGTCCTGTTTCCTCTGTCCTCTCTCATCTGTCCTCTGTCCTCTGTCCTGTCTCCTCTGTCCTCTCTCCTCTGTCCTCTGTCCTCTGTCCTGTCTCCTCTGTCCTCTGTCCTGTCTCCTCTGTCCTCTGTCCTGTCTCCTCTGTCCTCTCTTCTCTGTCCTCTGTCCTGTTTCCTCTGTCCTCTCTCATCTGTCCTCTCTCCTCTGTCCTCTGTCCTGGCTCCTCTGTCCTCTGTCCTGTCTCCTCTGTCCTCTCTCCTCTGTCATCTGTCCTGTTTCCTCTGTCCTCTCCCATCTGTCCTCTCTTCTCTGTCCTCTGTCCTCTCCCATCTGTCCTCTCTCCTCTGTCCTCTGTCCTGTCTCCTCTGTCCTCTGTCCTCTGTCCTGTCTCCTCTGTCCTCTCCCATCTGTCCTCTCTCCTCTGTCCTCTGTCCTGTCTCCTCTGTCCTCTGTCCTCTGTCCTGTCTCCTCTGTCCTCTCCCATCTGTCCTCTGTCCTCTGTCCTGTCTCCTCTGTCCTCTGTCCTCTCACTCATTTCCCTCCTTCTCTTTCCTGGCTTTAATCAGGCTCTAATCAGGATTGAATGCAGCTACACAACAACAGCAGTCACACATTATACATGTTTTTCATGCTTCCCTTCCTCTGAGTGGCAAATTCGCCATTCGCCTCTCCACCTAGCACTTGATTATTTCACCTGGAACAGGGAAAAAGCATTCTGCGCTTTATAGCACACACTACCATTTACAACACCAGCCTCCCGTCTCTCGCTGGAGAATATGAAACAATAAAGACATGCTCTGTCAAACAGCAAGGCTATATTTACCTCTATGAGCATGTCGTATAGACGCGTTGTAGTCTGTGGAATTTGTAAACAAACCGGCTCAAGTTAATATATATTTTCTAGAGTTTTTATCCTATGGCTTGTGTTGAAGTGAATATCTCTTTCAGATGGTTCACCCTATGGTTTATGGCTATTCATTTCCCCCTATGGTTTATCCTGTTGTAGTCATCGCTTTAAATCTCCATTACATTGTGTTGTTGTGTTGACTATGTGGGAGGGATATTCTGTTTGACTGCTCAGCCTCAGGTCCCATCTGTGTGACTTGCATGTATTGAATTGACAGCAGGTAAATGGATGAGGCTGTGTGCGTGTATGTGGGGGGTGGGGGTGTGTGTGGGGGGGGGGGGTGAAACTTGACACGTTTTCATAGTTGTGACAACTGATTAGACAGTGACAGGTGATTTGGGTCTACCTCTAATAAGTGAATTAATAGGAGGTAAAACATAGTGTTCTGTCATGTTAACCAATACCTTAACAGCTGGCAGGCTTGTCCTTTGGTGACAAGCTACAGTAGTTTGTCCTGTGCAAATATTCTGTCACCCAAAAATGAAAGCAAAATGCTTTGGTTGTGATAGAGAGAGCAGAGTGAGGATTTCTTTGTCAGACTTAGCCAGCTGTGCCAATAATATTATCTTCAGTAGCGTTAATCACACTCCTCCTCCCAGCAGCCCCTTGTACCTGCCGGCTCCCATAGGAACCTGTCAAAAGTTGTGCTGGGGAAAATGGCCGACAGCCTTCTCACCTGAAGGAAGGACCAGTTAGTTGTAGCGCCTTGCTTCAATAGCCCCAGTCTGTCTGATGAATGAATTGGAGTCTAGCTGTCTGTTAGAAACGTTATATATTTCAGCATATATTTTACCTGTTGCAGTAGCATATGTAATCTCAGAAGCAGTTTGGTAGACCCGTGCTTTACTACAGTGGTTAGTTGTACAGTAGTGCCCAGTGACCACCAGACCTGGGTTCAAATAGTATTTGTTTTCTTAAATATTTTGAACGTTTGATTGATTTGGCCTAACTGGAGTGCCAGAATATTTGAAATTGAACATTTACTATTTGAACCGAGCTCTGATACACATCCACATAAACAGCGGGGTACAAGGCTTCAACTCTCTCCCTCAACTGTACCTGTCGGACAGTGTGGAACTTTGACTGTCTATCCTTGTAATGAAAGATGGATTACTCGTTGTGCTGGGAAAGTTTAGCTTCCCTCTCAGGGTAATATGATGGTATTAGACTTGAAAGGCTATTGGGCACATATTTAGGCTTGTGGGGAAGGTAAAGGCCTGGCTGGAATATAAAATATTCTGCAGCTACACACACAACTGGCATCAAGCTGAGGCTGGCTTGACTGCTGGCCAAGGAACACAGACAGTCACATCAGTTTTCATGATGCAATAATTCATGCCAAGCGCTCAACTTACTCCTGGTGTGCGTCCCAAAAGGAACCAATTCCCTTTAAAGTGCACTACTTTTGACCAGCAGCCCTGGAATGTAGGAATCTGTCACTATAAATAAAGTAGAAAAGCAATGTTCATTTCTCTATTGTTAACTGTCACATTGACAATGGCTGTGTAATGTGGGTTTTAAGAGTGGAGTGCACACTTTGTTTTAGTAGCCCTGATTCAATCCAACATGTGTAAGCTGCCCTCAGACTAAGCCCATAGGGTTCCCTGGTCAAAAGTAGTGCACTACAGTGTATTCGGAAAGTATTCAGACCCCTTGACTATTTCCACATTTTGTTACGTTACAGCCTTATTCTAAAATTGATTAAATTGTTTTTTTCTCATCAATCTACACACAATACCTCATAATGACAAAGCAAAAACAAGAAAAAGTCAAGGGGTCTGAATACTTTCTGAATGCACTGTGTGTAGGGAGTAGGGTGCCATTTGGGTCACAACCTAATACTGGATCAGAAGCAGTAGCCAAGTGCACAGGGACATCATTCAGTCATTTATTTGTAGACAGCAGAAACCATCTTTTATATGATTTTTACTTAAACACTTCATTTCAAATTGAACTGAAATGTATTATGATGATCTCTCTTTTTTCACTGAGGAGTTTCAATACAGCACGAGACAGCATCCTCAATGAATATCAGAGCTAATAATGAAATGTGTTTCCGTGACTGAGAGTGCCAAGCGCTCCAGAGTGTAATCTTGTTCAAGGTTATGAAAGAGGCACAGAATCTCCAACTTCTGACAGATGCGTAGCGGCGTAGAATGTCAGTGGCACATCAGAGGATTGTTTTGAAGATGTCTTTACCGAGCGGCTTCGTCTATTCATTTAATCCGACAAGAGATGCTGTCTCATTCCATCCAATCACATGTAGCTACTTTGCTGGGGATGTCAGTGAAATAAAAACACACTGTGTAGAAGCTGTCGCTGTAAAATTAGCAGTTGGGTTGACATTGGTGGGATTTGAAGTGGACACAGACATCTGGAGGAAAAAAATCGGGGGAGAAAGAGATCTTCATAAGAGAACAAAACATTTAAGGACTTAAATGTGTTCTTATTTCCAGAAGCACTCTCTCCCTCTATCTGTCCTTCTATACCTGGCCATATCTATCCCCTATATCTGACAATATCTGTCCTTCTATACCTGGCCATATCTATCCCCTATATCTGACAATATCTGTCCTTCTATACCTGGCCATATCTATCCCCTATATCTGACCATATCTGTCCTTCTATACCTGGCCATATCTATCCCATATATCTGGCCATATCTATCCCATATATCTGACAATATCTGTCCCCTATACCTGGCCATATCTATCCCATATATCTGACAATATCTGTCCCCTATATCTGACAATATCTGTCCCCTATACCTGGCCATATCTATCCCATATATCTGACAATATCTGTCCCTTATATCTGGCCGTATCTTATATACCTGGCCATATCTATCCCATATATCTGACAATATCTGTCCCCTATATCTGGCCGTATCTCATATACCTGGCCATATCTATCCCATATATCTAACAATATCTATCCCCTATATCTGGCCGTATCTCATATACCTGGCCATATCTATCCCATATATCTGACAATATCTGTCCCCTATATCGAGCCGTATATCATATACCTGGCCATATCTATCCCCTATATCTGACAATATCTGTCCCCTATATCTGGCCATATCTATCCCCTATATCTGACAATATCTGTCCCCTATATCTGGCCATATCTATCCCCTATATCTGACAATATCTATCCCCTATATCTGGCCGTATCTCATATACCTGACCATATCTATCCCATATATCTAACTATATCTGGCCCCTATATCTGGCCGTATCTCATATACCTGGCCATATCTATCCCATATATCTAACTATATCTGGCCCCTATATCTGGCCGTATCTCATATACCTGGCCATATCTATCCCATATATCTGACTATATCTGTCCCCTATATCTGGCCGTATCTCATATACCTGGCCATATCTATCCCATATATCTGACTATATCTGTCCCCTACATCTGGCCGTATCTCATATACCTGGCCATATCTATCCCATATATCTGGCCTTATCTATCCTCTATATCTGGCCATATCTATCCCATATATCTGACAATATCTGTCCCCTATATCTGGCCGTATCTCATATACCTGGCCATATCTATCCCATATATCTGACAATATCTGTCCCCTATATCTGGCCATATCTATCCCCTATATCTGGCCATATCTATGGTCTATATCTGGCCATATCTATCCTCTATATCTGGCCATATCTATCACCTATATCTGATAATATCTGTCCCCTAAATCTGGCCATATCTATCCCCTATATCTGACAATATCTATGCCCTATATCTGGCCGTATCTCATATACCTGGCCATATCTATCCCATATATCTGACTATATCTGCCCCCTATATCTGGCCGTATCTCATATACCTGGCCATATCTATCCCATATATCTGGCCTTATCTATCCTCTATATCTGGCCATATCTATCCCATTTATCTGACAATATCTGTCCCCTATATCTGGCCATATCTCATATACCTGGCCATATCTATCCCATATATCTGACAATATCTGTCCCCTATATCTGGCCATATCTATCCCCTATATCTGGCCATATCTATGCTCTATATCTGGCCATATCTATCCTCTATATCTGGCCATATCTATGCTCTATATCTGGCCATATCTACCCCCTATATCTGGCCATATCTACCCTCTATATCTGGCCATATCTATCCCCTATATATGGCCTTATCTATCCCCTATAATTGGCCATATCTACCCCCTATATCTGGCCTTATCTATCCTCTATATCTGGCCACGTCTATCCCCTATACCTCACCAGCCACACATTAAAAACCTATAGCCCATACATGCGATGCAGAGCTGTTCTGTTCTGTTCTGTGCTGCTATGATGTGTGAGCTGCTGTATGAGTTGCAGTGTGAGTTTTGCTCCAAGCTCACACTAGGTCTTAGTGAGACCCGTGAGGCTGTGGGTCTTGGGCTGGTGAACCCATGATGTCTTCCGGGTCCCGCCGGCCCAGCCACTCAGGTTGTGTCCCAAATAGCACCCTATTCCCTAGATAGTGTACTCCTTTTGACCAGGGCCCATAGGTAGTACCAGGGCCCGCATGGTAGTACACTATATAGTGTATAGGGTGCCATTTGGGAGGTCACCTCAGGCTGCTCAGACCTAGCTCTGCCTGACAGACACATCTGTCTGCCTCCGCCTGACCAGAGGAAACTCTTCCTCTTCCACCGGCTCCATCCCTCCATCCTCCTCACAATGGGAACAAGAAGCGTGTGCCATGGCCACAATTGCTTTAGAATTTACAGCGACATGAGCCTAATAATGCGATTTGGTGTTCCGTACAGGGCCCTATAAAGTGCACTGCTGAGGAGATTTCCATTGACTGGCGTGGTGCGATAGAGAATAGGAGAGTGAGAGAAGGAGATAGAGAGAGAGGGAGTGAAATACTGCTCTCCCCACTCATTTCCTGAAGAAAGAAAAGCCTAGGTGGTTAGACCTTTCTTCTCCTTTGAGGGGTGAATGGTATCATTGTGAAATGCGTCCGTAATACATCTCAGTGGATCTGATGATGGCACTATCTCATTCCTTACATATGTAAGATGCTATCAAAGGCAATCTGATTTCCAAAGCATGTAATTTCATAGGAATCACTGGAAGCTGCAGACATTCTCCTAACCAAGGTAGATCTGTAGCGGATGAATATGTGTTACAGGAGACTGTTGATCCCATATACAAGCACTAAGTGTACAAAACATGCTCTTTCCATGACAGACTGACCAGGTGAATCCAGGTGAAAGCTATGATCCCTTATTGATGTCACTTGTTAAATCCACTTTAATTAGTGTAGATGAAGGGGAGGAGACAGGTTAAAGAAGGATTTTTAAGCTTTGAGACAATTGAGACATTGATTGTGTATGTGTGCCATTCAGAGGGTGAATGGGAAAGACAAAATATTTAAGAACCTTTGAAAGGGGTATGGTGGTAGGTGCCAGGCGCACCAGTTTGAGTGAGTCAAGAATTGCAACGTTGCTGGGTTTTTCACATTTAACAGTTTCATATGTGTATCAAGAATGGTCCACCACCCAAAGGAAATCCCCCAGTGTACACTAACTTCTAGACACTGTAGCTTTCTCAAAAGGCCATGCAGCGTATGGTTGAAGGCTGAAGAGATACTTGTCTCTGTGGTATTGTCTTCCAGAGCAAGAAAGCAGTAAGTATGAGTGTATACCTGAGTTTGACACCTCTGTTGCAGAGATATATTTTTCTATTGTGTTCTTGACTCTACTTTTGTTTATTCCATGTGTAACTCTGTATTGTTTTTTGTGTCGCACTGTTTGCTTTATCTTGGCCAGGTCGCATTTGTAAATGAGAACTCTCAACTGGCCTACCTGGCTAAATAAAGGTGAAATACATTTTTAAAAAGGGTAGCTCTTTAGCCAATGAACAAAGCTGAAACTTTCTCTCTTTTTTAGTGTTGGACCTAATTTTTATTCTTGAAACAGTGTGGATTGATACAGGTGGTGCAGATAGATTTCCATGAATCTCTCCACCATATCGTACGGTGCAGTAAAGCCTTCACAACAGGATCTGGTCTGATCACACAGACAGACATGGAAGGCCCCACTTGTTTTCCTCAGTGATTTATGACAGCTTTGAAAAGGTCTGCTGATCCCATAGGCTCCTCCTGTAATCCGTCTGGATTCTAGAATCCCGTCAATAGAATGGATTCCTAACACTTCAGACAGCCTTTATGGGGCCGGTTTGATAAATCAGTGCTCCTTGTTCATATTAATTGATCAGGTGCGGATCGACAGTGGCTTGATGCCACCACCACCGCCTCTGCCTCGCTCTGCTGCTTTAATGAAGGTCAGCCAGGGCCTTAACCATGGAGGCTTGGTAGGAGGTTCATAACCATGGAGGCTGGGTGGGAGGCTCTCCTCTCAATGCAGATGGATCTGTTTGTTAATAAGGGGCTAGGCAGCCACATCCACTGAGACCCATCAGGCCACTGTCATCACCACCGTCACTGCCACCACCAACAGGCTGTTGTCACCGCTATTACAACCACTGCCTTGCAGTCCTCTTAATAAGTCACACTGGGTGGGCGGCCTGTGTATCGCAGTCCTCCACTCTGTTGGACTGTGCGCCTTCTGCATCCTCCTGTCTTCCTCTGTCCTCCTTCTACAACCAGGCCTCTGTCCTCCTTCTACCCTAACTCTCAGGGGTGCTTTGAATATAGTGTGCTGGACCTACTTTGATATATTCAAGAGATGTGGAAGTGTACATTGTTATATGGTACCTTGTGTTCCCTGGTTTGTTTCTGCTTTGTCCTCCTGTCTTCCTCTGTCCACCTTCTACAACCAGGCCTCTTCTTTGTGGATGATTGTTTTCACCAGCCTGATGCTTTGCTTCAATAAATCATGAGGATTCCAGGGAGCAATAGTCCAGCTAGCATAAATCCCAGTTTTAGTGGCAAATGCCTCGTAATGGATTGATTGTGCATTTGTCATCCAAAAAAAGAAAATGACTGAACTCTCAGAGGAGGAGGAAAATAACCACTGCTGTGTTAGGGAGTACAAAGAGAGTTGAGAGACGATCTGAGAGAGATTGCCCCTGCCATCACATTTCGGAGGGTGGGTTATCGGATTATACAAAGCACAATATAATGTCAAATAGTGAATTATTGCAGATAGCAGCAGCACTGTAACGTATGCTGTGTGTTGTTCGTCAGGAGAGGGGGAGAATGGTGACTTGCAGGCTTTTGTTATTGTTTTTTATTCTAGTTCTGGTTGTCTCATCCCTGTCATAATGGGCCTCCATCTCCATCCCAGAGGCTCAAAAGGATTCCTATGCACTGCTTACTACAGAGCTCCTATTAGAAAGGTTTATTTTATGTGTTTATTGATTTGATTAATTTATTTTCGCTATATTTAATGCAATCAGTTCCCCTTCAGAAATCTAAATTTGGAAACAAATGTGCAATGCCAAGTGTGTTGTAGATGAGATGAATACAATAGTGTGTCTGTGGGACTGAGGGGACGGGGCCATCTCTGTAAACTTCACCCAGAGGGCCGAATCACTTATTGAGAAACAAATAGTAAGCCATTAGGCATGCTCTTCAATGCCAGGCAATCCTGGCCTGCATGGCACCTCAGAGACCCAGGCGCTGATAGAATCTCCAGCGCTGCATTCAATGTCCTTCATTACCATTGCGTACACACACACAAACGCACAAACCCTCACATTCATATCGGCACAGTCACACACAAACAGGCACACACACACGGGCACACACACACTAATACCCACACTCTGTCATTTGCCTTACCTGTCTCATCAGCCAGCCCTGCGCCAGACGCATCGACAGGTAGGAGGTTAGAGGGTCATCCCAGGCCTCTTCTGTTCAGGGCCGTATTATTAAAAGAGTTAAACAGCTATCTATCTGGATGATCCAGAAGAAAAATTGGGAGAATGTCATATGGTCAGATGAAACCAAAATAGAACTTTTTGGTAAAAACTCAACACGTCGTGTTTGGAAGACAACGAATGCTGAGTTGCATCCGAAGAACACCATACCTACTGTGAAGCATGGGGGTGGAAACATCATGCTTTGGGGATGTTTTTCTGCAAAGGGACCAGGACGACTGATCCGTGTAAAGGAAAGAATGAATGGGGCCATGTATCGTGAGATTTTGATTGAAAACCTCCTTCCATCAGCAAGGGCATTGAAGATGAAACGTGGCTGGGTCTTTCAGCATGACAATGATCCCAAACACACCGCCTGGGCAATGAAGGAGTGGCTTCGTAAGAAGCATTTCAAGGTCCTAGAGTGGCCTAGCCAGTCTCCAGATCTCAACCTCATAGAAAATCTTTGGAGGGAGTTGAAAGTCCGTGTTGCCCAGCAACAGCCCCAAAACATCACTGCTCTAAAGGAGATCTGCATGGAGGAATGGGCCAAAATACCAGCAACAGTGTGTGAAAACCTTGTGAAGACTTACAGAAAACGTTTGACCTCTGTCATTGCCAACAAAGGGTATATAACAAAGTATTGAGATAAACTTTTGTTATTGACCAAATACTTATTTTCCACCATAATTTGCAAAAAATCCTACAATGTGATTTTCCTGATTTTTTTTCTCATTTTGTCTGTCATAGTTGAAGTGTACCTATGATGAAAATTACAGGCCTCTCTCATCTTTTTAAGTGGGAGAACTTGCACAATTGGTGGCTGACTAAATACGTTTTGCCCCACTGTATGTACATGTAGTTAGAATTATTAAAGTGACTATGCATAGATGATAAACAGCAGATGATAGCAGCAGTGTAAAAGAGTGAGGGGGGCAACGCAAATAGTCTGGGTAACCATTTGATTAGATTTTCAGGAGTCTTACAGCTTGGGGTAGAAGCTGTTTAGAAGCCTCTTGGACCTAGACTTGGAGCTCCGGTACCGCTTGCCATGTGGTAGCAGAGAGAACAGTCTATGACTAGGGTGACTGGAGTCTTCGACAATTTGTAGAGCCTTCCTCTGACACCGCCTGGTGTAGAGGTCCTGGATGGCAGGAAGCTTGGCCCCAGTGATGTGCTGGGCCATACGGACTACCCTCTGTAGTGCCTTGCGGCAGGAGCCCGAGCAGTTGCCATGCCAGGCAGTGACACAGGATGCTCTCGATGGTGCAGCTGTAGAACCTTTTGAGGATCTGAGAACCCATGCCAAATATTTTCAGTCTCCTGAGGGGGAATAAGCTTTGTTGTGCCCTCTTCACGGCTGTCTTGGTGTGCTTGGACCATGTTAGTTTGTTAGTGATGTGGACACCAAGGAACTTGAAGCTCTCAACCTGCTCCACTACAGCCCCGTCGATGAGAATGAGGGCGTGCTTGGTCCTCTTTTTCCTGTAGTCCACAATCATTTCCTTTGTCTTGATCATGTTGAGGGAGAGGTTGTTGTCCCGGCACCACACGGCCAGGTCTCTGACCTCCTCCCTATAGGCTGCCTTGTCGTTGTCGGTGATCAGGCCTACCACTGTTGTGTCATCGGCAAACTTAACTTGATGGTGTTGGAGTTGTGCCTGGCTGTTCAGTCATGAGTGAACAGGGAGTACAGGAGGGGACTGAGCACACATCCCTGAAGGGCCACTGTGTTGAGGATCAGCGTAGCGGATGTGTTGTTACCTACCCTTACCACTTGGGGGTGGCCCGTCAGGAAGTCCAGGATCCAGCTGCAGAGGGAGGTGTTTAGTCCCAGGGTCCTTAGCTTATTGATGAGCTTTGAGGGCACTATGGTGTTGAACGTTGAGCTATAGTCAATGAATAGCATTCTCACATAGGTGTTCCTTTTGTCCAGGTGGGAAAGGGCAGTGTGTAGTGCAATAGAGATTTTATCATCTGTGGATCTGTTAGGGCGGTATGCAAATTGGAGTGGGTCTAGGGTTTCTGGGATAATGGTGTTGATGTGAGCCATGACCAGCCTTTCAAAGCACTTCATGGCTACAGACGTGAGTGCTATGGGTCTGTAGTCATTTAGGCAGGTAACTTGAGTGTTCTTGGGCACAGCGACTATGGTGGTCTGCTTAAAACATGTTGATATTACAGACTCGGACAGGGAGAGGTTGAAAATGCCAATGAAGACACTTGCCAGTTGGTCAGCGCATGCTCACAGTACACGTCCTGGTAATCCATCTGGCTCTGCGGCCTTGTGAATATTGACCTTTTTAAAGGTCTTACTCACATCGGCTGCGGAGAGCGTGATCACACAGTCTTCCGGAACAGCTGGTGCTCTCATGCATGTTTCAGTGTTATTTGCCTCGAAGCGAGCATAGAAGTAGTTTAGCTCGTCTGGTAGGCTCGAGTCACTGGGCAACTCTCGGCTGTGCTTCCCTTTGTAGTCTGTAATGGTTTGCAAGCCCTGCCACATCCGACGAGTGTCAGAGCCGGTGCAGTACGATTCGATCTTAGTCCTGTATTGACACTTTACCTGTTTGATGGCGACATTTCTTATAAGCTTCCGGGTTAGAATCCCGCTCCTTGAAAGCGGCAGCTCTAGCCTTTAGCTCAGTGCGGATGTTGCCTGTAATCCAATGCTTCTGGTTGGGGTATGTACGTAATGTCGCTGTGGGGACGACGTCATCAATGCACTTATTGATGAAGCCAATGACTGATGTGATGTCCTCCTCAATGTCATCGGAGGAATCCCGGAACATAGTCCAGCCTGTGCTAGCAAAACAGTCCTGTAGCTTAGCATCTGCTTCATCTGACTACTTTTTTATTGATCAAGTAATTTTTGCTTGTAAGCAGGAATCAGGAGGATATAATTATGGTCAGATTTGCCAAATTGAGGGCGAGGGAGAGCTTTGTATGCGTCTCTGTGTGTGGAGTAAATGTGGTCCTGAGTTTTTTCCCTCTGATTGCACATTTAACATGCTGATAGAAATTTGGTAAGACGGATTTAAGTTTCCCTGCATTAAAGTCCCCGGCTACTAGGAGCGTCGCCTCTGGGTTGGAGTTTTCCTGTTTGCATATGGCGGAATACAGCTCATTCAGTGCGCTCTTAGTGCCAGCATCAGTCTGTGGTGGTATGCAGACAGCTACGAAAAATACAGATGAAAACTCTCTAGGTAGATAGTGTAGATAAGTTTCAAACAACGCAAAAAAACGAACAAAAAAACTCAGTTGGTTAAGAATACTTAAAATCTCAGCCTTGTTCTCCGGCTCCATCTTGTCCAGTTGTGGTAGCTAGGCTGTCACTGTCAGGACTGACTCCAGTTGTGGTAGCTAGGCTGTCACTGTCAGGACTGACTCCAGTTGTGGTAGCTAGGCTGTCACTGTCAGGACTTTCTCCAGTTGTGGTAGCTAGGCTGTCACTGTCAGGACTTACTCCAGTTGTGGTAGCTAGGCTGTCACTGTCAGGACTTACTCCAGTTGTGGTAGCTAGGCTGTCACTGTCAGGACTTACTCCAGTTGTGGTAGCTAGGCTGTCACTGTCAGGACTTACTCCAGTTGTGGTAGCTAGGCTATCACTGGCAGGACTTACTCCAGTTGTGGTAGCTAGGCTGTCACTGTCAGAACTGACTCCAGTTGTGGTAGCTAGGCTGTCACTGTCAGGACTTACTCCAGTTGTGGTAGCTAGGCTGTCACTGTCAGGACTGACTCCAGTTGTGGTAGCTAGGCTGTCACTGTCAAGACTTACTCCAGTTGTGATAGATAGGCTGTCACTGTCAGGACTTACTCCAGTTGTGGTAGCTAGGCTGTCACTGTCAGGACTGACTCCAGTTGTGGTAGCTAGGCTGTCACTGTCAGGACTTACTCCAGTTGTGGTAGATAGGCTATCACTGTCAGGACTTACTCCAGTTGTGGTAGCTAGGCTATCACTGTCAGGACTGACTCCAGTTGTTGCTTGCTCTAGGTTAGACCATCTGTCAACCAATTAATTGATAGAATGAAAGAGTACAGGAATGTATTGAATATGTTGATTATACAAGTACACAAACAATACACTATTGAGTGAATGGCCCCTCTACTAGTTACTGCACATTTTATGAGCCCCTGGTTATGTAAATACACACTACAATATATAATAAACACTGCTATGGAAATGTATGGAAATAAGTGACTACAATGGATGATTGTGTCCGTTTAATGCTGGGATTCTATATGATTGAACCGGAAGTGATACTCTATACCGTACAGCAGGGGTGTCAAACTCATTCCATGGAGGGCATGGCTTTTGGTTTTTCCTTTCAATTAAGACCTAGGCAACCAGGTGAGTGGATTTCCTTACTAATTTGTGACCTTAATTCACTAATTGTAGGGGTTGATATTTTTTTTAGGATAAATCAGGTCTGACATTTTAAGGTGGAAATTACAAACTTCAAACGCCTTTTTAAACCTTGAATACACTGCAATTTGCATTATCTTCGACAAATGAAGATAGCACACCTTTAGCTGCATATGACAGGTAACAACATATCCCTCTTCCCCCACCCCACCGCCCCCTGAATCTCCTCATGTAAACTTCTTAGGCCCTAATCAACACACGTCTTCACACTTAGTGAATTTATAAAAAATAGAGTGGATTATAATTTTGTATTTTGGTGGTGAATGGGGGTGGGGGTTAGATGTATGTGTTCTTTGCCCCCCTGTTCAATAATTTATCAAATCGGCCTTGCGGGAGTACAGACATAGATTAACTTCTTGTGATTGCGCAATTTCTGGATTTATCAGGGCCACAGAGGGAAAATTGACCACAACTAAAAGGCTATTTCTGCTCTTATTTGATCAGCATGAAAACTCATCAAGGCTGGGGAAGGAGGGAGGAAAAGAGGGAGTGGATGGATGAGGGAAGGGGGACGGAGAGGGGTCTGCAGTTTCATTATGTGTTAATGGGGGCCCCCTGGTGCATCCCATCTTCATTTACTGATCCTGCTTTCTTTTTTTCTCTCGGCCCGTTCCCCGCCCCAGTGACACATTCCTCATTCTGCCCCAGTCACCCGATTAATATGAAAGTGTTACAAGAAAATGAGAGTTTATTGATTTGTTTTAAGGCACTGGTCTGTCTGAGGCCCAGCTAGTGTTATTCAAATTCACAGAGGGCGCATAGATAAGTGATTCCAATAAAAAGACAGAGAGCAATGTGGTGGAACAGAGAAGAGAAGTGGAAGGAGAGAGATGGGGAGGGGGAGATGAAGAGAGAGAGAGCTTTGAGTCAGGGAACATTTCATCTATCTTACAGAAGACTAATAGGCACTACTATTTCAATGCTTTTTGCTCTGTTTGGTTTCTGAGGTGATTTAATTTGAAGGTAGAGAGAGGGAGAAAGAGAGAGAGAGGCTACCCCAGCCCTATAATGGGAATTTTGGCATGTTGTATATATTGTATGGTATGTAGACCATCCCTTGGCCAGCAGCCTTCTCTCTGTAGAAGAGTCCTGTATAAATATCCTGTCTGTTTGATTCCTCTCCTTATTGAATCTTATTATTTATTTCTACAGACATTTGCGATGACGTTTCTATATTGTATATCTATATTTAATTGGGCAGTTGACATGAGGACTAAACCAGTATTACTGATCATCTTAGTATTACATGGAACGTCATTCAACAGGATCCATTTAGTTTTAGTCTCTGTCTCATATGGTACCCTATACCCAATAACCTTAAGCGCTGCTTGACTTGGACTGAAATAGGTGCCAGTACTCATTTTGGGTGCCGGTACTGTTTATACAGTATTTAGAGGAACAGGAGCTCAAGCAGTAGTACATTTGAGGTGCCGGTACTCAGCTCCGGTGTGCTGCTGCCCAAGTCAAGCACTGGCCTTAACCATGTACCACAATACGAATCTCACTTGTCACAGTGGGAGTCCGTTCCTTCTCTTGCTACAATAAAAGTGGTACCTGCTGCGTGCCGACCCGATAGCGACGAACCTGACGATTCTACTTGTAGAGTCTCAATGCTCACCAGTGGCCAACAACTTGATTTTGAGCCAATCAGAGAGCACGAACCTCCAAGTGTGGGAGCCAACAGAAAAATAAATAAAAAGAGGGCATTTTCTCTGTAGGCTACATCCACGGATGAGCCAGTCACACGTTATATGCAATGTAGGCTATGGGATGGTAGCTAACTATGTGAACAGACGCAATGCACACAACACTTAACACTTCCTCCAAGCTAGCTAACCACTCTAGCTAGTACTGACATCCCATGAAACAGCTGCCTGTGTTATTAGCTGCAAAATTAGTTCAGTGTCCTTAGCAAGCTAGCTAGCTAGCTAGCTATGTCTGGCTAGCTACCAAGTATGCTACCATTAGCTAGCTAGCTAAACATTTGGCTATGGGCTGGCACTGGCAGTATGGGATTATGGAGAGTGAATTACATTATTTGTTCATCTTGCTAGGTAGATATCTAGCTGTGGCCATCTGGCTGGTATCAACAAGGGCTTTCTACAAAATAGTAACATTAGCACAGATAGCCTGTAATCTAGACCATAAGCAATACACACAGATATGCATTGCCAAACAACTCTACTGACACCTTCTGGTTTGTAGTATTTTAACAAGGCTGAGTGACTTCTAAGGTCTTTGCTGTGTGAACACAAAAGAGATTGACAGTTTACACTCTGTTCAGAGGTGCTAAGTACTCTTGGCAGGCAAATGTTTGGCAATCCTACAGGTGTGTTTGAGCTTTTAGACTGCTATCATAAGGGTGTCTCAGTTTTCTTATAGCATTAAGGTCTGTCTGCATGGAGTTTTAATGTTAATGTTCCTGGATTGTACCTGGTCAAACAAATAACTAAATATATATAGAGTGAAATACATGTAGTGATTGATATAATATTTGGATTTGAAGCTGCTGTGAAGTGTCAAGTGCTATTTTTGTTCCGTGGATTAGGCAGCTAGCTTGCAGCGTTTGCCATTTGTGTGCTCCTTTGTGAGTTGGCTTCTGGTCTTTGCTGTCACAAGTTCTGAAGGTTGAAGAGAAAAGCGGTGTCAGAAAGCTGATTGGTTTGCGTAGAATTTCTAAGACAATCTGAATCTCATATTCAGCTACTTTGCCACACTGGATTAGGATGATCTAAGAGGGCTTTGAGAGCCCGATACAAATCAGACCAGGGAGAAAAAGAGCACAGGGGAAATGTACCCTTTTTGTCCTTCGAAGTTAATTGTTAAAGTTATTTCCTCTCTCTCTCTCTCTCTCTCCCTCTCTCTCTCTCTCTGTTGTCAGAGCTGCTTTCTAGATAACAGATTATTTTGTTTGAAAAATATACATTTTGTTCAGACATTTATTGTTTTTTTATACACACCTGTGATAGAATAGACATACACAGGTAAACCAAACATACACAGGTAAACCAAACATACACAGGTAAACCAAACATACACCGTTACATGCCTTGTCATCACGGGTGTTAGTGTTTGTCACTGTTGATTGTAATGGAAAGGGGAATGTAAAGAACATTATTACTCTACGATGTTTGACTCTTATTCTCCTCCACTTTCCCATTCTAAGGGGCTAAAATGAATGTCATTTTTACTCGGTAAGGTTAAAGTGTTACACAGTGACTTTGTGTTGCTTTGAATTTTCCAGTTAACAAATAAATACAGCACATTTCAGTTTAAAAATACAGTGTCTACAGTGGGGTCGGAATGTATTTGACACTCTTGACCCCGCCGATCCTTCACGACTGGAATACCGACATAATCTGCCCGAGGATTCCAACAGGCCCCTCAGGCGTGACGTCCCCTGAAGGCCCATTCTACTCACTGCGGCCTGCTAGCTATCTAGAGCATATTGGACTGTTAGCTGATCCATCGTCCAGTTTCTTGGACCACTATAACCATTTTGCCAATTGGATTTGGACCCCTCTGCCACTTGGAACCCTACTAATTCTACGACTGGTCTATCGACGTTGCCGCACGAGGAGGCAAAAGTCCCTTCTGCTAAGTCCCTTCTGCTAACATGCTAGCCCCGGCCTGCTAACTGCTAGCTTGATAGCCCCAGCCTACTAACTGTCTGAATCGCCGTGTCCCCCAGCCAGCCCAACCACTCACTGCACCCATACGATTCACTTGGTTGATCATGCCTCTCCCTAAAATCAATATGCCTTGTCCATTACCGTCCTGGTTAGTGATTACTGTCTTATTTCACTGTAGAGCCTCTAGCAATGCTCAATATGCCTTAACCAACCATGTTGTTCCACCTCCCACATATGCAATGACATCACCTGGTTTAAACGTCTCTAGAGACTATATCTCTCTCATCATTACTCAATGCCTAGGTTTACCTCCAATGTACTCTCTTCCTACCATACCTTTGTCTGTACATTATGCCTTGAATCTATGCTATCGTGCCCTGAAACCTGCTCCTTTTACTCTCTGTCCCTTATCCTACTTATTCTCTGTTCCTCTGGTGATGTAGAGGTTAATCCAGGACCCGCAGTGCCTAGCTCCACTCCTACTCCCCAGGTGCTCTCATTTGTTGATTTCTGTAACCGTAAAAGCCTTGGTGTCATGCATGTTAACATTAGAAGCCTACTCGCTAAGTTTGCTTTATTCACTGCTTTAGCACATTTAACCAACCTTGATGTCTTAGCCGTGTCTGAATCCTGGCTTAGGAAAACCTCCAAAAACCCTGAAATATCCATCCCTAAGTACAACATTTTCCGCCAAGATTTAACTGCCAAAGGGGGTGGTGCTGCAATCTACTGCAGAGATAGCCTGCAGAGTTCTGTCTTACTATCCAGGTCTGTCCCAAAACAATTTGAGCTTCTACTTCTAAAAATGCACCTTTCCAGAAACAAGTCTCTCACCATTGCCGCTTACGAAAGACCACCCTCTGCCCCTAGCTGTGCCCTGGACACCATATGTGAATTGATTGCCCCCCATCTATCTTCTGAGCTCGTGCTGCTAGGTGACCTAAACTGGGACATGCTCAACACCCCGGCCATCCTACAATCTAAGCTTTATCCCCTCAATCTCACACAAATTATCAATGAGCCTACCAGGTACAACCCCAAATCCATAAACACGGGCACCCTCTTAGATATCCTCCTATCCAACTTGCCCTCCAAATACACCTGCTGTTTTTTTTGCTGTTTTCAACCAAGATCTCAGCAATCACTGCCTCATTGCCTGTGTCCGTAATGGGTCTGCGGTCAAACGACCACCCATCATCACTGTCAAACGCTCCCAAAAACACTTCAGCGAATCGACCTGGCCCAGGTATCCTGGAATGACATTGACCTCATCCCGTCAGTAGAGGATGCCTGGTTATTCTTTAAAAGTGCCTTCTCACCATCTTAAATAAGCATGCTCCAATAAAAAAAAATTGAAACAGATATAGCCCTTGGTTCACTCCAGATATGTCTGCCCTTCACCAGCACAAAAACTTCCTGTGACGTTCTGCATTAGCATCAAATAGCCCCCATGATATGCAACTTTTCAGGGAAGTTAGGAACCAATATAGACAGGCAGTTAGGAAAGCTAAGGCTAGCTTTTTCAAACGGAAATTTGCATCCTGTAGTAAAAATTCAAAAAAAGTTCTGGGACACTGTAAAGTCCATGGAGAATAAGAGCACCTCCTCCCAGCTGCCCACTGCTCTGAGGCTAGGAAACACTGTCACTACCGATAAATCCACAATAATTGAGAATTTCAATAAGCATTTTTCTACGTCTGGCCATGCTTTCCACCTGGCTACCCGTACCCCGGTCAACAGCCCTGCGCTCCACACTGCAACTCGACAAAACCTCCCCCACTTCTCCTACACCCAAATCCAGATAGCTGATGTTCTGAAAGAGCTGCAAAATCTGGACCCCTACAAATCAGCCGGGCTAGACAATCTGGACCCTCTCTTTCTAAAATGATCTGCCAAAATTGTTGCAACCCCTATTACTAGCCTGTTCAACCTCTCTTTCGTATCGTCTGAGATTCCCATAGATTGGAAAGCTGCCATGGTCATCCCCCTCTTCAAAGGGGGAGACACTCTAGACCCGAACTGCTACAGACCTATATCTATTCTACCCTGCCTTTCTAAGGTCTTTGAATGCCAAGTTAACAAACAGATTACCGACCATTTCGAATCCCACCGTACCTTGTCCGCTATGCAATCTGGTTTCCGAGCTGGTCATGGGTCCACCTCAGCCACTCTCAAGGTCCTAATTGATATCATAACCGCCATCGATAAGAGACATTACTGTGCAGCCGTATTCATCGACCTGACAAAGGCTTTCGACTCTGTCAATCACAACATTCTTATTGGCAGACTCAACAGCCTTGGTTTCTCAAATTATTGCCTCGCTTGGTTCACCAACTACTTCTCCGATAGAGTTCAGTATGTCAAATCGGAGGGCCTGTTGCCGGACCTCTGGCAGTCTCTATGGGGGTGCCACGTTAAATTCTCAGTCCGACTCTTTTCTCAGTATACATCAATGATGTCGCTCTCACTGCTGGTGATTCTCTGATCCACCTCTACGCAGACAACACCATTCTGTATACCTCTGGCCCTTTTTTGGACACTGTGTTAACGAACCTCCAGATAGATGAGCTTTATTGCCATACAACTCTCCTTCTGTGGCCTCCAACTGCTCTCAAATACGAGTAAAACTAAATGCATGCTCTTCAACCATTAACTGCCCGTACCTGCCTGCCCGTCCAGCTTCACTACTCTGGACGGTTCTGACTTAGAATATGTGGACAACTACAAATACCTAGGTGTCTGGTTAGACTGTAAACTCTCCTTCCAGACTCACATTAAACATCTCCAATCCAAAATTAAATCTAGAATTGACTTCCTATTTTGCAACAAAGCATCCTTTACTCATGCTGCCAAACATACCCTCGTAAAACTGACCAGCCTACCGATCCTCGACTTCGGCGATGTCATTTACAAAATAGCCTCCAACACTCTACTCAACAAATTGGATGCAATCTATCACAGTGCCATCTGTTTTGTCACCAGAGCCCCATATACTATCCACCACTCGACCTGTATGCTCTTGTTGGCTGGCCCTCGCTTCATACTCGTCGCCAAACCCAGGTCATCTACAAGTCTCTGCTAGGTAAAGTCCCTCCTTATCTCAGCTCACTGGTCACCATAGCAGCACCCACCCATAGCAGGCACTCCAGCAGGTATATCTCACTGGTCACCCCCAATGCCAATTCTTCCTTTGGCTGCCTCTCCTTCCAGTTCTCTGCTGCCAATGACTGGAACGAACTGCAAAAATCTCTGAAGCTGGAGACTCATATCTCCCTCACTAGCTTTAAGCACCAGCTGTCAGAGCAGCTCACAGATCACTTCACCTGTACATAGCTCATCTGTAAATAGCCCATCTAATCTACCTCATCCCCATACTGTATTTATTTATTTATCTTGCTCCTTTGCACCCCAGTATCTCTACTTGCGCATTCATCTTCTGCACATCTACCATTGCAGTGTTTAATTGCTATATTGTAATTACTTCGCCACCATGGCCTATTTATTGCCTTTACCTCTCTTATCCTACCTCGTTTGCACATGCTGTATATCGATTTTTCTACTGTATTATTGATTGTATGTTTGTTTATTCCATGTGTAACTCTGTGTTGTTGTATGTGTCGAACTGCTTTGCTTTACCTTGGCCAGGACGCAGTTATAAATGAGAGCTTGTTCTCAACTAGCCTACCTGTTTAAAAATAAAGGTGACATAAATAAAAAATTAAATAAAAAAGATGAGCAATAATGACTGTAAAAAATTAATAATTCAACTACTGAGCTATATTGTGTGCTAAATATATGGAAATACAATTGCTCAGAGAAATATATTTTGTTTAACAAGTAATATTTAATTGTTTAGAAGATAGTTCACCCTCTTTTCTCAATGAGCAATGTTTGTACATCACACACACACACACACACACACACACACACACACACACACACACACACACACACACACACACACACACACACACACACACACACACACACACACACACACACACACACATATTTGAAGTGCACTCCCCCACACACACATACCTGCACATCTATCATATACAGTTGAAGTCGGAAGTTTACATACACCTCAGACAAATACATTTAAACTAAGTTTTTCACAATTCCTGACATTTAAACCTAGTAAAAATTCCCTGTTTTAGGTCAGTTAGGATCACCACTTTATTTTAAGAATGTGAAATGTCAGAATAATAGTAGAGAGAATTATTTATTTCAGCTTTTATTTCTTTCATCACATTTCCAGTGGGTCAGAAGTTTACATACACTCAATTAGTATTTGTTAGCATTGCCTTTAAATTGGGTCAAACGTTTCATTTCCACAAGCTTCCCACAATAAGTTGGGTGAATTTTGTCCCATTCCTCCTGACAGAGCTGGTGTAACTGGGTCAGGTTTGTAGGCCTCCTTGCTTGCACATGCTTTTTCAGTTCTTCCCACAAATTTACTATAGGATTGAGGTCAGGGCTTTGTGATGGCCACTTCAATACCTTGACTTTGTTGTCATTAAGCCATTTTGCCACAACTTTGGAAGTATGCTTGGGGTCATTGTCCATTTGGAAGACCCATTAGCGACCAAGCTTTAACTTCCTGACTGATGTCTTGAGATGTTGCTTCAATATATCCACATAATTTTTCTACCTCATGATGCCATCTATTTTGTGAAGTGTGCCTGTCTCTCCTGTAGCAAAGCACCCCCACAACATGATGCTGCCACCTCCGTGCTTCACGGTTGGGATGGTGTTCTTTGGCTTGCAAGCCTCCCCATTTTTCCACCAAACATAACGATGGCCATTATGGCCAAACAGTTCTATTTTTGTTTCATCAGACCAGAGGACAGACCAAAAAGTACGATCTTTGAGGACATTTCTCCCCATGTGCAGTTGCAAACCATAGTCTGGCTTTTTTATGGCGCTTTTGGAGCAGTGGCTTCTTCCTTGCTGAGCGGCCTTTCAGGTTATGTCGATATAGGACTCGTTTTACTATGGATATAGATACTTTTGTACCTGTTTCCTCCAGCATCTTCACAAGATCCTATGCTGTTGTTCTTTTCACTTTTCGCACCAAAGTACAACTCTAGTAAACAGAACGCGTCTCCTTCCTGAGCGGTATGACGGCTGCCTAGGCCCATGGTGTTTATACTTGCGTACTATTGTTTGTACAGATGAACGTGGTACCTTCAGGAGTTTGAAAATTGCTCCCAAGGATGAGCCAGACTTGTGGAGGTCTACAATTTTTTTCTGAGGTCTTGGCTGATTTCTTTTGATTTTCCCATGATGTCAAGCAAAGAGGCACTGAGTTTGAAGGTAGCCTTGAAATACATCCATGAAATACACCTTAAAATGACTCAAATTATGTAATTTAGCCTATCAGAAGCTTCTAAAGCCATGACATCATTTTCTGGAATTTTCCAAGCTGTTTAAAGACACAGTCAACTTAGTGTAAACATCTGACCCACTGTTATTGTGATACAGTGAATTATAAGTGAAATGATCTGTCTGTAAACAATTGTTGGAAAAATTACTTGTGTCATGCACAAAGTAGATGTCCTAACTGACTTACCAAAACTATAGTTTGTTAAAACCTCTTTGGGCTAGATGGGACGGTAGCGTCCCACCTGGCCAACATCCGGTGAAATTGCAGAGCACCAAATTCAAAATACAAGATTCATAATATTAAACATTCATGAAAATAAAAGTTTCTTGCATCGTTTAAAAGCTTAACTTCTTGTTAATCCAGACGCTTTGTCAGATTTCAAAAAGGCTTTACGGCAAAAGCACACCATGTGATTATCTGAGGACAGCGGCCCGCATACAAAAGCATTACATGCATTACATGCATTCCAACCAAGCAGAGGCGTCACGAAAGTCATAAATAGCGATAAAGTAAATCACTTACCTTTGAAGATCTTCCTCTGGTTGCAATCACAAGGGTCCCAGCTACATAACAAATGGTCCTTTTGTACGATAAAGTCCTTCTTTATATCCCCAAAAAGACAGTTTAGTTGGCGTGCTTGACTCAGTAATCCACTGGTTTCCCTCGTTCAAAATGCATACAAATGAATCCCGAAAGTTACCAATAAACTTTGTCAAAACAAGTCAAACAACGTTTCTAATCAATCCTCAGGTACTCTAATATGTAAATAAACTATGAAATTTAAGACGGAGAATAATATGTTCATTACCGGAGATAAATAACGAAGTGCGCTCCCTCACCGTCGTTCACCACAACAATACAGCCAAAATGGGAGCCACTTAGAAAAACAAATTCTAGCTAACATTTTCTTTTAAAGAAGCCTGAATCAACAGACAAATGACTGTTGACATCTACCTGAAGCCCTAGGAACTGCAATCTGGGAGGTATTCCATTGATTTCCCCATAAACAGGCAATTTAAATGATGTCACCTCCAAAAATTCTCCTCAGGTTTCTGCCTGCTATATCAGTTATGTTATACTCACAGACATTATTTTAACAGTTTTGGAAAACTTGGAGTGTTTTCTATCCAATACTACCAATTATATGCATATCCTAGATTCCGGGCCTGAGTAACAGGCAGTTTTCTTCGGCCACCTCATTCATCCAAACTTCCGAATACTGCCCTCTAGACCAAAGAGGTTAACTTAACAAGAAATTTGTGGAGTGGTTGAAAAATGAGTTTTTTGTTTTTTTTTACCCCTTTTTCTCCCCAATTTTGTGGTATCCAATTGTTTAGTAGCTACTATCTTGTCTCATCACTACAACTCCCGTACAGGCTCGGGAGAGACGAAGGTTGAAAGTCATGCGTCCTCCGATACACAACCCGCACTGCTTCTTAACACAGCGCCATCCAACCCGAAGCCAGCCGCACCAATGTGTCAGAGGAAACACTGTGCACCTGGCAACCTTGGTTAGCACGCACTGCACCCGGCCCGCCACAGAAGTTGCTGGTGCGCAATGAGACAAGGATTTCCCTACCGGCCAAGCCCTCCCTAACCCGGACAACGCTATTACTTTGCTGCTTTGAGCTTGGCAATGTCCGCGTTATCCATCATTTTCATACGATGGACTATGTTGGCATCTTTTTTTTTGGTTCTTGAAAGCATTTGGGTTATTAGAGAAATTAAGTATAAGGCTGACTTCATTCTCATTCCTGGCGCTGGTGCTTTTATCATAAACAGTCGATCATCAATCATTTACAGAATCAACGCCGAGAACATCTTTTGTGATCTCATATTAAATTTCCCCTGAATCCACCCCTTGGCAAAAAATTACTCACATCGTTAAAAAAGATTTAATTAGGCTGTAGTTTATACAGGTCTCATGGGAGAGTGGTGATTTGCATGAGGCAGGTCGCCCTATGTACTGTGTGAGGGAGATTGGGTGTAAGAGGGGGTTTAGCGGGTCACAGTCTCAGCCAAGGACCACCATTTGCCAAGGTCAGACAGGTAGCTGGGTGCTTCCCCTGGGTCCCGTCCAGCACACAGGGAAGACAGCTCCAATTGCCCTTAATTACTGGCTTCCTTTATGCCATTGATGGTCTGTTTTTATTTTTAAATTCTCTCAGCTTCTGATGCCCACGATGCTACAGCCATATCTGTGTAGCCTTTCCATTTGTTTTGGAACCAGGAGATAACTAGAGATATTCACTAGAGCCCTGGTTATTAGATATTCTGCATGAAGAGGTGGTGTGATACCACTCTGGCATAGAAAACACCCACACACACACAAGAGATGGGTGGGAGGACGCTGCTGCTTTGACCCTCTATCCAAGTGATGCTGGGTTGTGACACTTGAGACCACAGGTTTCTTACTCGTCTGTCATTTAGACAGTATTGAAGATTTGCAGTATTATCAAAGCTGGTGGACCCTCCCTCCCTCTTTAGTTGAATAAATCCATAATAACATAGGTCTGGAATTAGTTATTCAAACCCTACAAGAACAGCAGTTTGCCATGTTAAGAAAAATATATATATTTTTATTAAACTTCCATAGCTTTATGCCAAGTGTTATCAATTGAGGGCAATGTAATATGAATCATTAATACAAGAGTAATTATACTCTATCAACCTTATAATTTTCCATTTATCTAATGTTAAATGCAGTAATTAATTCTGAACCCTAGAGCCAACATCAATTTATTTGATTAGTACTTTACAAAGTCACACTGATATTTTAGAAGTGTGGGAGGGATTTTATATTTTTCTCCCTCCCAACAGTCATCTGAAATGTTACTTTCCTCATGGGATGGTGCTCTATAGCATGATAATATTTCATCATTAAATATGCACATTTGAAGGCTTTGATTGACATTTAAGAGCTCTTATAAGTAAAATATTTACTGAGTGTACAAAACATTAGGAACTTCTTCCTAATATTGATTTGTACCCCCTTTTGCCTTCAGAACAGTCTCAATTTGTTGGGGCATGGACTCCACAAGGTGTCGAAAGTGTTCCACAGGGATGCTGGCCCATGTTGACTCTAATGGTTCCCACAGTTGTGTCAAGTTGGCTGGGTGTCCTTTGGGTGGTGGACCATTCTTGATACACACAGGAAAATGTTTGATACACACAGGAAACTGTTTGATACACATGGGAAACTGTCAAGAACTGCAACAGCATTGCAGTTATTGACACACACAAACTGGTGCGCCTGGCACCTACTACCATAACACGTTCAAAGGCGCTTAAATCTTTTGTCTTGCCCATTCACCCTCTGAATGGCACATACACAATCCATGTCTCAATTGGGGGGAGGGGGAGATAGGGGTGGTTGGGGAGGAGGGATAGGGGGAGGGGTGTGTTTGTGTGGGAGGGCGGGCGGGCAACAGAGTGCGAGAGAGATACACTACATATACAAAAGTACATTGCCAGTCAAAAGTTTGGACACCTACTCATTCAAGGGTTTTTCTTTATTTTTACACTATATATACAAAAGTATGTGGACCCTCTTTTACAGTTTCTCAGTCACTTTGGTGCATTTTCACATCCTCCCTAACATGTGTAAAATAATAAGTGCATTTCTCAGAACAATTTGTACAAACTGCAATATACAATAGATATGTTTCTAAAGCTAGTCAGTCACTAAAAATCCTTAGTACATCTCTCAAAAGTAAATATTCATGCCAATGATCATGTCAGTGTCATCAGAATGATAAGTCATTGAGTCATTGTTCACGAACAAGGTCGGCAAAATGTTTAGGCATGTCAATGTAATTGTGTAATTTGACAGTATTACCTGATGTAAGCTTAGGCTACAGTTTGGATGACAGTTACTGTATTGAAAATGCACAAGGCTGCACTTTATGGCATATATCAATTTCAACAGTACTATTTACATATTACTGTATGTGGGTTATTGATTGAAAGAGACTGGACAACCCAAGGGGCACAAAGGAAAAAAAACTAAATTAGAAAGAAACACAGGAAACCACCCCTAAGGCACAACTTTGCCCGCAGCACTGTTGTGCTGTCTCTACACATCCAGACGTTCCTGTCTGTCGGCCCACATATTCTCATCCACATCACACCGGATATTTTCTCTTCCAATGCAACGTGGAAAGAATCTTTTGGAATGCCTTATCCATCCTCTGCAGCCGTCTACTGTGATGTCCTCACATGCTGCATCCATTGCAGCCAGCAGGGTCATCTGTGTGTGTGGCTGACGATCGTACACCTTCCACCTCCATGCTGAAAATAACTCCTAAATTGGGTTAAGGAATGGTGAATAAGGTGGGAGGAATTATATGAGCATCCTCGGGTGGGTCACAAACCATTGCCTTATGATGTTTGATCGATGGAAACTCACATTATCACAAATGACCACATACTTTGGCAAATCCTCTCTAAACAGACCCCTCTCATCATCAGGGATGAAAGCCCTAAAAAGTTGAGTAGATGCTGGGTGTTGTATGGCCCTATAAGGGGGATATGGGTTAGGACACCATGCTCCGAAATAGCAGCACACATGGTGAGATTTCCTCCCCGTTGGCCTGGCAAATCCACAGTAGCTCTGTGACCGATGATATTCCGACCCCGCCTTCTGCATTTGGCCAGGTTGAAGCTAGCCTCATCCACGTATACAAAGTTGTGAGAGGGTTCACTTGATTCCAACTCCATTATACGCTATATCCCAGAACACACAGTTGAATTTGTTTTGGTAAGGAAGAGTGACATAAAATTTACATATATTGTATGTTCCTTCCACAGCAATGGAAATGTGTGCAGTTTATGCTTACTGTACTATGTATCACTATAAAATGTTGCTGTAAAGTAGTTACATAGATATATGTTTTACCTGTACATACTGGTACCGTAGCTCCTTAACTCTGTCCTCATTCCTTTGGAATGGTACATGGTACAGCTGTTTCATACTCATCTGGTTTCTATGCAGCACCCTGTCGATGGTTGAGATGCTAACCGTTTGGATGTTTTCAAAGACATCGTTGTCTTCTATAATGGTCCTTTGTATTTCCCTGAGTCTCATGGCATTGTTTGCTCGGACCATGGTGCAAATAGCCTCCTCCTGTTGAGGTGTGAAAAGGCGTCCTCTGCCACCGGTTTGAGGTAATCTTGCAGTCCTATGTGGGGAAAAATGCAGTGATACATCGCACACTTTCACATAGACAAAAACTATGCGAACACACATTTTACTGTAAAACATACAGGTGGGTGCATGTAAGGTGCAGTATGTATCTGTATAGAGTATATTTCTGTATGCTGTGAAATACAAGTGGACTACTGTAATATGAAGCATTGTAGGAAGTATACAGTATACTGCTTATATACAGTAACAGTGCACTGTATATTGGTGGACATACCTGTTCTCTCTTCGAAATGTTTGAACTATTGAGGACACGGTTGATCTCCCAATATTCGGCTGCACCCTTCGACCCGCCTCAGCCATTGTAAGGCCATGATTGACAACATGGTCTACAATAGTGGCCCTTATGTCACCAGATATGCGCCTATGTCCTCTTCTGCCTCTTCCTCTGTTTTGCCTTCCACCACGCATCCTTGCTCCTCTTCTTCCTCCTTTTGGCTGTTGACCCTGTTTGTTTCCTGGTCCATCCATTATTGGAAAATTGCAACTCTGTGTTGTGGTCTGTCTATATATGCTTGCCAATTGATTCTTCATGAGATGCACCTTTGAGCAATTTAAACAACTGGTTGATTGTTGGTTGAACTAACACTTTACATTCCTTCATGAGTGAGGGTCAATTTCACCTGCACGATTCATCAATTCACGTTTTTGTACAAAAGGTCTAATAGAAATGTGTAAAACTATGATTGACAGTTTATGACAAATTGTTCAACAATTTTGCATGTAATGGCTTATGCAAGGAACTAATGCCTAGATGTTTTGAGGGGTAAGACTATTCAACAGAGAACCATGTACTATATTTTGATCAACATGACATGAGCAATTGATAATGTGGAAAAAAGCTGACACTTGTACATTATCAATTGCAATTTGTTCAAAGGAATAAGAAATTGCTTTAATGATGTGCACAAATGACTAGATGATTTGGAATTTGTACAAGTAGTATCAAGAATTGCACTTTTGATCTAAGAAATGCACCAAAGCGACTGAGAAAAACTGTAAATTAGTGGATGCGGCTATTTCAGCCACACCTATTGCTGACATGTGTATAAAATCTAGCACACAGCCATGCAATTTCCATAGACAAACATTGGCAGTAGAAAGGCCTTACTGAGCAGCTCAGTAACTTTCAACATGGCACCGTCATAGGATGCTACCTTTCCAACAAGTCAGTTCATTAAATTTCTGCCATGCTAGAGCTGCCCTGATTAACTGTAAGTGCTGTTATTGTGAAGTGGAATCGTCTAGGAGCAACAACAGCTCAGTCGCGAAGTGGTCACACAAGCTCATAGAATGGGACTGCTGAGTGCTGAAGTGCGTAGCGTGTAAAAATCTTCTGTCCTCGTTTGTCAAAATCACTGTTCCAAACTGCCTCTGGAAGCAACGTCAGCACAATAATTGTTCATCTGAGCTTCATGAAATGGGTTTCCATGGCCGAGCAGCCGCACACAAGCCTAAGATCACCATGTGCAATGCCAAGCGTCACCTGGAGTGGTGTAAAGCTCTTTGCCATTGGACTCTGGAGCAGTGGAAACATGATCTCTGGAGTGATGAATCACGCTTCACCATCTGGCAGGCCGACAGACAAATCTGGGTTTGGCAGATGCCAGGAGAACGCTACCTGCCCCAAATGCATAATGCCAACTGTAAAGTTTGGTGGAGGAGGAATAATGTATGGGGCTGTTTTTCATGGTTCTGGCTAGGCCCCTTAGTTTCAGTGAAGGGAAATCTTAACGTTACAGCATACAATCACATTCTAGACGATTCTTTGCTTCCAACTTTGTGGCAATGGTTTAGGGAAGGCCCTTTCCTGTTTCAGCATGACAATGCCCCCGTGCACAAAGAGAGGTCCATACAGAAATGGTTTGTCGAGATCAGTGTGGAAGAACTTGACTAGGCTGCACAGAGCACTGACCTCCATCCCATAGAACACCTTTAGGATGAATTGGAGCGCAGACTGCGTGCGAGGCCTAGTCGCCCGACATCAGTGCCCTACCTCACTAATGCTCTTGTTGCTGAATGGAAGCAAGTCCCACAGCCATGTTCGACGAGCAGGTGTCCACATACTTTTGGTCATGTAGTGTTTATAGACAGACAGACAGACAGACAGACAGACAGACAGACAGACAGACAGACAGACAGACAGACAGACAGAGTGAAAGAGAAAGAAGAAGACAAGAGAGAAAGAGAGAGAGAGACAGAGAGAAAGAAAGACAGATAGACAGACAGAGGGAGAGACAGATAGACAGAGAGAGAGAGAGACAGGAGGCAGGCTGTCTAACAGGTGATGATATTTGACAGTGGGGATTCTAATAGAGCAGAACATTTAATAGAGGAAGATGACATTTCTGAAGCCCTATGTAATTAAGAGGTTTTCTTCTTTTTAAACGAAGAAGCATTAATTACTGCCTTTTTATGTTTGGTGGTGGTTGAATCAGGTGTTTTATATGACTATGTTCCTTCCTTCCATCCAGCCAGCCAGACAGGTGTCAGAGGCGTAGATATTAATAAGTGATTTTCTACGGAATAAGCATGTTTCTAATGATGCCTGGCCCAGCTGTGCTCCAACCCTGATGACACCACACACACACCAGCCTAAATTACAATGCAAACGCAGCCACTGTAATCCAAGTGTCCTTTCTGCCATCACAGAGTATAATCTGCTGCCTCTCTTGTAATAGACAACACCGGCCACTTTACTGCCCACGACGCAACACAATGAATATTTGAGCCTGTATTATTTCTCCCCCAGCTGCGCATTGTTCTCATCTAGTCATCAGAAGAGATTAAAGCAGATGACTGCATTGTTGAGCCAAGGCTCATTCTAATACAGTTAAAATAGTCATTGGTCGTGTTCATGAATTATAATGGGCCACAAAAGGTTTGTCTGCCACCAAGCCTGTGAAAGAGAGATATAAAGCTTTTGGCTTGTTTCATTTCCATTCTGAAATGTATTCAGCAAGCAGTCAGCGCTGGACTGGCACATTCACACTGACCGCATGGGCTGCAGTCATCTAATTTATTATTGTAGCTTAATCCAGTTATAAATGGGAATCACCATCTCTCATCCCTAGTTCGGTAGTCCATGGTAGTGTTTTGCTCTTTAGGTTAAAGACTGATGTACAATGGTCTCTCTTTTCTAAGGGGGATGTGATTATGTCACTCCTTTGTCTAAGGGGAGATTCAGCCATTTGTAATCTGTAGGAGTTCCTAACCCTAGCCCAGCCACCAGGCCTGGCCGCCTCCACCTCCCCTGCCCCCTAACATCCTCCATCTATCCCCAGCCACAAGGCCTGGCCCCCTCCAACCCCCCAGCCCCCTCCATCTATCCCCAGCCACAAGGCCTGGCCCCCTCCAACCCCCCAGCCCCCTCCATCTATCCCAAGCCACCACGCCTGGCCCCCTCCACCTTCCCAGCCCCTCCATCTATCCCCAGCCACCAGGCCTGGCCCCTCCACCTCTCCAGCCCCCTTCATCTATCCCAAGCCACCAGGCCTGGCCCCCTCCACCGCCCCAGCCCCCTCCATCTATCCCCAGCCACCAGGCCTGGCCCCCTCCACCTCCCCAGCTGCCTATCCCCCCCCCCCCCATCTCTATCCCCAGCCACCTCAACCTCCACTTCTCCAGCCCCCTGAGAGAATCTCATTCCCTTTAGCCCAGTAGATAGAAGAGGCTGCGTCCCAAATTGCACACTATTCCCTATACAGTGCACTACTTTTGACCAGAGCCCTGTGGACCATGGTCAAAAGTTTGGGACGCAGACAGTGTCAGCCTTCTAACGGAGACTCTGAAAGACTTCTTTGCAATGTGTCTTCGTCTCTCTGTTGCTTCCTTATCTAACGCTTTCATGATTGTGTCATGATCTATCTAACAGAACCATGTATGTTTGCTATGTATTGGTTCCTGATCTAAGTAGTATCTTACGTAGTTGTTAGATACTATTTTTGACATACACATCTTGGAGAGACTGAAAGTTAGAGGGATTGTTCACACAAATTGCAAAATCACACATTAGTCCTAATCAAAGCGTGGATTGCTGCCATACTTTGCTTACAGGGTAAAGAGAACAGTGTGTTGTTTTGTAATTTGTGTGAACTATCCATTTACTCTTCAGTCTCTCCAAGATGTGTATGTCAAAAAGAGTATCTAAGCACTAAGATACTACACAGATCAGGAACCAATACACAGACAACAGACATAGTTCTGTTAGATATATCATGACTATCCCTTTAAACAACATGATTGTATGGTGGTCTTACCTTTGTTATAAAAAATACAAGGATGTGATGAAAAAAGTGTGCATGGGCAGGGTTTTTCTGCCGTTCTGTCCAATTGACCTTTTTGAAATGATTCAAATTATTATTTTCCATTTTAAAGACGGGACACCATCAAGTTTGACAACAGAGACCTTATTTGGTTGGTTTCCGTTATTGAAGAGTTTTTATTATTCGTTCAGTTTGTCCCTTTGGACAAGGACATCACTAAAATAAAGACAGTAAATATAACATTGTTGGGTAATGGCTTTGTTTAACTTTGTTTTTGTTATCTACCTTCATGCATTTGCAAAACTTCCTTATGCCTCATGCTTGATGTAAAAGCTGTGCAGTCAACAGAGGGAGGTTATCCCATAGAATTAGAATGAGTAGAATTAGAATGCCCATGGTTAGAGGTTCTATATCCATTTTACTCATTCTAAATCTATTGTTCATCCTGCCATTTGACATTTAATGAAACTATGAGGTACATAGGCTATTGGTTGCAACCACTTTTAATCAGCCTTCTATATTTATGTTTTGAATATGTTTAATTAATTTTAAATATGTCACGTAGCTAGGACTGGTGGGTGCAGAGTCAGCCGCAGAGAGCAGAGGTTTAAGGAAAACCGTATTTATTCCGGTAAGGTAAGGTCACGGCAACAACAACAGGCGAAAATAATGACCGACCCAAAACAGGACACCAAACAGTCCAAAAAATAACCAAACAGACAGAGAACAAGCCCGCACAAAAGCAGGCGGAAATAGAAGGCTTAAATAGCCCTGAACCAAACCCCAAATGAGAAACAGGTGAAACCAACACAGACATAACCAACAGAAAAGGAAACGGGAATCGGTGGCAGCTAGTAGACCGGTGACGACGACCGCTGAGCGCCGCCCGAACAGGAAGAGGAGCCACCTTCGGTGGAAGTCGGGACAGTATCCCCCTGACGCGCGGCTCCTGCAGCGTGCCGACACCGGCCTCGAGGGCAACCCGGAGGGCGAGGCACAGGGCAACCCGGATGGAGGCGATGGAAATCCCTCAGCAGTGATGGATCCAAGATGTCCTCCACCGGTACCCAGCACCTCTCCTCCGGACCGTACCCCTCCCAGTCCACAAGGTACTGTAGGCCCCTCACCCGGCGTCTAGAGTCCAGAATGGAACGTACTGTGTACGCCGGGGACCCCTCGATGTCCAGAGGGGGCGGAGGGACCTCAGGCCCCTCACCTTCCTGCAGGGGAAGGGCAGGTTTCGGGTCGATCCCCCGGTGCGAACACGGGGGCCTCACTGCGGTGGCGGTCAGCGCTCCTCTTCTGCTGCCCACCAGCTTGTTTGAGTGAATTCCTGGACGGCTCTCCAGGTCTCCTTTGAGCGCTGCACCCACTCCTCCACGGCAGGAGCTTCGGTCTGGCTCTGATGCCACGGTGCCAGGACCGGCTGGTAGCCCAACACGCACTGGAAAATTGACATGTTCTTGGAGGTGTGGCTGAGTGAGTTCCGAGCCACCTCCGCCCATGGGACTTACCTCGCCCATTCTCCTGGCCGGTCCTGGCAATACAACTGCAGAAACCTACCCACATCCTCGTTCACTCTCTCCACCTGCCCATTACTCTCGGGGTGAAAACCCAAGGGCAGGCTGACCGAGATCCCCAGACGCTCCATAAACGCCCTCCAAACTCGGGACGTGAACTGGGGACCGATCAGAAACGATGTCCTCAGGCACCCCGTAGTGCCGGAAGACGTGGGTAAACAGGGCCTCCGCAGTCTGTAGGGCCGTAGGGAGACCGGGCAACGGGAGGAGACGGCAGGACTTAGAAAACCGATCCACAATGACCAGGATCGTAGTGATCCCCTGGGACGGGGGAAGGTTGACAGATGAGACCGTGGCCGTTGTGGAACGGGGAGGGGCTGTAACTTCCCTCTAGGCAGGTGTCTAGGAGCCTTACTCTGAGCGCACACCGACCAGGAGGAGACATAAAACCTCACGTCCTTAGCCAAAGTGGGCCACCAGTACTTCCCCCTAAGACCTTGCACTGTCCTCTCAATACCCGGATGACCCAAAGAGAGTAACGTATGGGCCCACCGAATCAATTGGTCACGAACACCAAGCGGCACGTATTTGAAGACCCGCTGGACACTGTGGGGGCGCAGGTTCCAACCGTAACGCCCGCTCGATGTCTTCGTCCACCTCTCATACCACCAGCTAACAACTCCCGGTCCCCCACGTCATAGTTTCGGTGGCGTGCCCGTGCCCTGTGATAGCACTGCTCCAACCCCAGCCTTGGACACATCCACCTCCACTATGAACACCAAAGTGGAGTCCGGATGAGCCAACACGGGGGTGTCGGTAAACAGCACCTTCAGACGACAAAAAGCTCTGTTCGCCTCGGCTGACCACCGTAAACGCGCCGGCCCCCCCTTCAGCAGTGAGGTAATGGGAGCCGCCACCTGGCCAAAACCCCAGATAAACCTCTGGTAGTAATTGGCAAACCCTAAAAACCGCTGCACCTCCTTTACCGTGGTCCGAGTCGGCCAATTACGCACGGCTGTAATGCGGTCACACTCTATCACCACACCCGATGTGGAAATGCGATAACCCAGGAAGGAAACGGCTTGTTTGGAGAACACACATTTCTCAGCCTTGACGTATAGGTCATGCTCCAGCAGCTGCCCAAGTACCTTGCGCACCAGAGACACATGCGCGGTGCGTGTGGCGGAATAGATCAGGATATTATCGATATACACCACCACACCCTGCCCAGGTCCCTGAGAATCTCGTCTACAAAGGATTGAAAGACGGCTGGAGCATTCTTCAACCCATTCGAGGTACTCATAATGTCCAGATGTGGTACTAAACGCAGTCTTCCACTCATCTCCCTCCCGGATATGCACCAAATTATACGCGCTCCTGTGGTCCAGTTTTGTGAAAAAGCTCCGTGAAATTAGAGAGGTAGCGGGTAACTAAAGCCCACTGTGATGGAATTTAGACCTCTGTAATCAATGCACGGACGCAGACCTCCCTCCTTCTTTTTCACAAAAAATAAACTCGAGGAGATGGGTGACGTGGAGGGACGAATGTACCCCTGTCCCAGAGATTCAGTGACATATGTCTCCATAGCCACTGTCTCCTCCTGTGACAACGGGTACATGGGACTCCTGGGAAGTGCTGCGTTTACCTGGAGGTTTATCGCGCAATCCCCTCGTCGATGAGGTGGTAATTGGGTCGCCCTCTTCTTACAGAAGGCGATAGCCAAATCAGCATATTCAGAGGGAATGCGCACAGTGGAAACATGGTCTGGACACTCCACCGTCATGGCACCGATGGAAACTCCTCTACACCTCCCTGAACACTCCTCTGACCACCCCTGAGAGCCCCCTGTTTCTTTGAAATCCTAGGATTGTGACTTGCCAGCCAGGGAATCACCAGCACCACTGGAAATGCAGGTGAATCAATAAGGAACAGACTAATCCGCTCCCCATGATCCCCCTGCGTTACCATGTCCAGTGGAACCGTGGCCTCCCTGACCAGTCCTGACCCTAACGGTCGGCTATCTAGGGAGTGCACGGGGAAGGGTTGATCTATCGGAACCATTTAAGAGCAAGTCTGCGATCCATAAAGTTCCCAGCTGCGCCTGAATCGACTAGCGACTTATGCTGGAGAGAGGGAGAAAACTCAGGGAAAGAGATTAGTAAAAACATGTCCAACAGGGAGCTCTGGGTGATTCTGGTGCTGACTCACCTGGGGTGACCGGGAAGTGCTCTGCCTGCCCTCTCGACTCCCAGACGAGCTCCTCCAGCACAGCTGGTGCAGGAGGAGCCTCCTCCTCCGGTTCCCCTCGATGCGACCCCCCCTAACTCCATAGGTGTTGGAGCGGGAGGGCCGGGAGGTGGAACTAACAGGACCCGTTCTGGACACCCCCCGGGCAGCTAGCAGGTTGTCTAGTCGTATCGACATGTCTACGAGCTCGTCGAGGGAGAGGGTGGCGTCCCGACAAGCTAGCTCCCTGCGGACACCGTCACCGTCCTCTGTCACAAACCCACCGTCGCAGACCAGACAGGACTGGCAAAAAGTGCTCTTCACTGACGAGTCGCGGTTTTGTCTCACCAAGGGTGATGGTCGGATTCGTGTTTATCCCTGAAGGAATGAACGTTACACCGAGGCCTGTACTCTGGAGCGGGATCGATTTGGAGGTGGAGGGTCCATGAAGGTCTGGGGCGGTATGTCACAGCATCATCGGACTGAGCTTGTTGTCATTGGAGGCAATCTCAACGCTGTGCGTTACAGGGAAGACATCCTCCTCCCTCATGTGGTACCCTTCCTGCAGGCTCATCCTGACAAGACCCTCCAGCATGACAATGCCACCAGCCATACTGCTAGTTCTGTGCGTGATTTCCTGCAAGACAGAAATGCCAGTGTTCTGCCATGGCCAGTGATGAGCCCGGATCTCAATCCCATTGAGCACATCTGGGACCTGTTGGATCAGAGGGTGAGGGTTAGGGCCATTCCCCCCAGAAATGTCCGGGAACTTACAGGTGCCTTGATGGCAGAGTGGGGTAACATCTCACAGCAAGAACTGGCAAATCTGGTGCAGTCCATGAGGAGGAGATGCACTGCAGTACTTAATGCAGCTGGTGGCCACACCAGATACTGACTGTTACTTTTGATTTTGACCCCCACTTTGTTCAGGGACACATTATTTAATTTCTGTTAGTCACATGTCTGTGGAACTTGTTCAGTTTATGTCGCAGTTGTTGAATCTTGTTATGTTCATACAAGTATTTACACATGTTAAGTTTGCTGAAAATAAACGCAGTTGACAGTGAGAAGACGTTTCCTGTTTTGCTACGTTTAGCAAAAACGTAGCACACACACACACACACACACACACACACACACACACACACACACACACACACACACACACACACACACACACACACACACACACACACGGTGCTACTGTAATAATGACCCTCCCTGTCTCTCTGTGTCCCTCCCTCCCTGCAGGTGGAGCTGACAGGAAGTAGTGTGTTTGACTACGTCCACCCTGGCGATCATGTGGAGATGGCAGAGCAGCTGGGCATGAAGCTGCCCCCGGGGCGAGGCCTCCTTTCTCAGGGCACCGCCACCGAGGACGGCGCCAGCTCTGCTTCCTCCTCCTCACACGCAGAAACCCCCGAGCCAGGTGGGCAGAGAGGGAGGGAGGGAGGGGA